>NW_015505428.1:94935-112435 GCF_001515645.1 Sinocyclocheilus grahami | reverse complement strand
TTTCAAAGTTTTTAAAGAGCATAACAGGGCACCTTTTATCAGTAGTATTTTGAATGCGTGTTAACATTGACCTGCGCTGTCTGAGCCCAGAGGAAGCGCACACACACAGCAGCAGCTCTCCTGAGTGCTGGGGAGAGTATGTGGATTGGCGTTGTCCAAAGAAGGCCTGTCCACCATCTGGCTCAGGAATGTGCTGCCCCAATCAAAAGGATTGACAGAGGCCTCTCTTTGTCTGAATGCTCTGTGCCTCCAGATAGCTATAAAACACCTGGATCAATCAGCGGGTGACAGCACAGAGACATCGAGAGAGAGAGAGAGAAGATCAGTCGCTGGCTGAAGCGTCTCACCTCCCTCCCCTGTCCTCCCTAACCCCCTCCCCGAGCACTTTGAACACAGTAATGTCTCTGGATACTGCAGCAGGCTGTCACTGGTTTGATCTCTGTCAGCTGAGTCTTTGAGAGGAGTTCACAGGGTCCTCAGTGGTCCAAGCAACAATCGGCCTGGACTTCTCTTTGTCTCTCTCTTCCGTTCAGTGTCCACTCTGACTGATGCTCAGTGTGCTCCGTGTTTAGCTGGACCTGTCTGCGCTGATGTGAATAGCAAAGCAGAATGATTAGAGTTGATAGAACAAACTCGCTGACTTGAACAGGCTGGGTCAAACCTAGAGCCAAAACGGATGGTGCTCCACAGGCCACAAATGTTCACAAATGTCCCCCCTCCCAACATCTCAATATATAAAATACTTTTGGTTATAAAAAAATGTTGTGGCCTAGAGTTAACTTAATATAGAGAGTTATTATAGAAAACAAAGAAGCAAGAAGATCCAGTCAATAAAATGTATTATATTTGGATATTGGAAAAAGTTCTAGACAATTTCAGATCAGTTTTATATTTAAAGTTATTTATATATTACTAGTCCTCGAATCTAATTGGCTGAGAGGTCTTTTCAGTTAAGTGCTGTATAATTTTACGAATACTAGTGTTTTTGTGTCACAGAATGTAGTTTTAAGAGTGTTTTAGCAGAGAATGTAGTTGTTTATTAATATTTGTTAATAAAGATAACGTCTATTTGAAAATGTGCTTTGACGTTTTGGGAGAAATCGGCTGTTCAACCCGCAGAGTTATATTTTTTATATTATTAACTTTAATGGTGTATATCAGAGTGCTGCCTTTGTTCTCTTGACTGATATAGCAACTAATGGCTACTGTTGTTTATTAAACCTTATTGTTCAATAAGTAATGTTTTATATAAATAGTAGTATTTAATAATAGTATTTAGGAAACGGTGTGTGTGTGTTCGTGATGGTGATTTTAGTTACATTATTCTGACAAGAGACTGTTCTGAGTGAGTCCACAGTAAAGACTTTTATATTGAAAGAGACTGAAACAGGGTTGTAAACAAGTAAGCTCTTTTCACTTTCAACAACAGCTTGTAAGACGCAGGTAACAGATGCAGTGAGCAGTGCTGTCATCAGAAATAACCCTCAACAGATGAAAGATAGTACGACAAAGATATCGCTTTCCTCAGCGGACATTCAGACTGATGTTTTATTGTGAATATGAGATTGAGCTGAAGAACGAATGCTGTATCAGATGCAGGTAATCACACTCTCAGTCCATCGCTCTCTCATCATTCAGTGAGCTTTTAATACAGTGATACAATAAGTGTTTAATAAAGCAATTTACTGTTCCTTGTCACTAAAGTTCTAAAGTAACGTTCTCGAATTAGTAACGGATCTTGAGCTCAGCTGTTAAACTGGCAAACAGATTTGAGTCCGTGGCGGAAGGAAGTAGTTCTGCATACAAAATGTTTTTTAAGACACTCCGTGGTCGTTTCTTATTTATTTACACATTTGTGCCGTCGAACTGTTGTACAAATGCAATATCACGCTCGTATATCGTTTTATATCAGCACATGTATGATTATCTATGGCACTCGACCTGAATCTCAGCTTTTTTTTTTTTTTTATAACTAACATTAACAAAGATGAATAAATACAGTAACAAATGTGTACATTAATTAACGGAGACCTTTTATTGTAAAGTGTTACCGATAATTAAGTAAACGTCTGAGAAGATCAGTATATTAATGATAAATCTCTCAGCTATTCAGCTGAAATATTACAGTATTACAGCTGTAACTAAGGCTTGTTCAACGTAGCCTGCGTGTTATTAGTATTCAGGCCTCAGGTCAGTAGCACACTGTTTCACTGTAATATCACCGATGCAATCCCATTGAGTAAAGCATAGAAGGGCCAAAGCCTGGAGAAAATTCAGACATTTTTATTATTTATTTAACCCTCTTTATGCCTCATGTGTAAAATGACAGCATTGACGATCATCAACTCAATGACATGTAAACCATTCAAAATGTTTATGAATCATTGTGTATAGAATACTGAATAAATAGTGTTATTTTTAGTAACGTACATCAACTAAATCTTTTTTATAATGCCATCACATTGATTAAACACATTTGATATTAAACAATGTCATTCTGCAGCTCAGAGTGTTAAAAGATTTGTGCATCTCTAAAGTTGCATATACATAAAAGGGTTTACATTTTACACGCGGTCAGTATGTTGATATTGTATGTTACTATGTCAATCAAAATGCACAAAATTCATGTGTACACTTTACAAATGAATATGCACTTTATGCATGATACGCATGCAAATGAGATGCTGGTCTTGAATGTGTACAGCAAAGTCTCAATACAATCAACTCCAAGAGTTTTTTTTTTTTTTAATTTTAATGCCTCTTATTTTACGTTTGGAAAGTTGCTGTCTAATAATGCCTATGATAGTGCACTGCCTGTCTTTCTTTGTCACATGTTTTCCAGCATAACCTTCCTGTACATTTATGGCAGGATATTGACAGCATTTTGAAAGCTAAGCCTTGAATAAGATTAAATCTTGTGGGTGGTGAAGAGGACAAGATGCTTTTAGTGTTTGCCGGTGACCTGATGTCAGCAAAGTTGGTCTGTGTGTGTGTGTGTGTGCTATTGTGTAAAAGTAACAAACACAGGAATCAATAGAGATGGCTGGAATGATGCTTTAGGATCTCAGCCACAGGTTCAGCCTATAATCATTCAGTAGTTTGGGACTGCCATGTCATCTGTCGCTGTGCTCTTATTGTTTTAAGTGTATGTCATTAATGTAAATATACAGTATGAAAAGTGCAGCATTGACACTGCTGATCTGTTAACTGGGCTCCTAATTGAGCTCTTAATTATTTAATTAAACAACATTAAGTATTACATAAGTTGTCAGACCCCACATTTGATGTTTCCATTTTCCTTAGTGTTCCTGCATTGTTTCTCTCTCTCTCTCTCTCTCTCTCTCTTTCTCTCTCTCTCTCTCTCTCTCTCTCTCTCTCTCTCTCTCTCTCTCTCTCTCTCTCTCTCTCTCTCTCTCTCTCTCTCTCTCTCTCTCGCTCTCTCGCTCTCTCTCTCTCTCTCTCTCTCTCATTTATCATGGCTTATGTGATAAATGACTGCGATACAATAGGCCTCATTCTTCAATGAATCATACATGTTTAGACCAAATGCCCATAAGTCAGCCTGGCTTGTAAACTGATGTCATAGCAGCAGCGATTTTGTTTAAATGATTGATTCAGAGTAATTTTTCAGCTTTATCAGGTTTTTTATTCAATGATAAAAAAAAAAGAATTGTTAATAAACAATTTTAAAAGCCCAGTCGAATAATACTTGACAGTAAATAAACAAATCAGGCAGCTACTGACCTGAACGAGTCTCTGTGCTGGGCTGCCAGGCAGTTATGATGTGGCGATTAATTAATCTACTTAATCACAAATTAATCACGCATCAAATTTGCACGATTAATTTGAAATTACCCACAAAAGACTATTATTGTGTTAAATAGACATTACAAAAATTAGGTTTAGAAAAATATTCAACATAGAATTTATTACACATAAACTTTAAGGCTACAATGCATGTGAATTTCTATTTAGATATATTTACAGGCCATTCATTGCAGCTCAGAGAAGGCATGCATGCGCTTACATTAAATTACTATTGCATAAATAATGCCATGAGATTGAGTATTAAAGGGATAGCTCACCCATTTATTTATTTATTTACTATTACTATTATTATTATTATTTTATGTTTTTATTATATATAATATTTTTTTTATGTTCCACAAAATAAAGTCATATAGGTTTAAAACGACATGAGGGTGAGTAAAGGATGACAGATTTATTTATTTTTTTTCAAATGATCACTTTTAATTTTTATGATTTTTTTTTAAATTACATGATACTCTAAATAAGAAAAACTGCCAGTAGATTGCGATAAATGGCGGTACATTCATTCATTCAATTCGTGTGTGTGTGTGAGTGTGTGTGTGTGTGTGTGTGTGTATATATATAGTTTATATATATATATATACACAAATGTGTATAATGACATGACTGACACCTCAGTCGGGGTATTGAAGGAAGAGAGCGCTGTACATTCACTCCCCCCACCTACAATCCCTGCCGAGTCCGACTCTCTAACATTAGGCCACGACTTCCCCGTCAATAGTCAGTACACTAAATCACATAAAATACAGTTATGCAATGTTGAAAAAGATAACAATCAGTTTTTCACTTTTAAATTCATCTTCTGCGAGACCTTGACAGCCGAGGTGTGAGGGAACACGGGTGCGGCCTCCCCACCTTCCCTCTCCTCCTGCCGGAGTCTTTCAGTGGCGCAGTGATTAAAGAGACGTCTTATCACACGATGCCATTGTGTTGTCCTGCCAGGCTGGCTGTCTCATTGGGACACTTAACCCCTCATCGCTAAAAGCTTTTGGGGTCAGCTCTGGTTCAGTCTCCACGTCGAGATGTGTATAATGACATGACTGACACCTCAGTCGGGGTATTGAAGGAAGAGAGCGCTGTACATTCACTCCCCCCACCTACAATCCCTGCCGAGTCCGACTCTCTAACATTAGGCCACGACTTCCCCGTCAATAGTCAGTACACTAAATCACATAAAATACAGTTATGCAATGTTGGAAAAGATAACAATCAGTTTTTCACTTTTAAATTCATCTTCTGCGAGACCTTGACAGCCGAGGTGTGAGGGAACACGGGTGTGGCCCCACCTTCCCTCTCCTCCTGCCGGAGTCTTTCAGTGGCGCAGTGATTAAAGAGACGTCTTATCACACGATGCCATTGTGTTGTCCTGCCAGGCTGGCTGTCTCGTTGGGACACTTAACCCCTCATCGCTAAAAGCTTTTGGGGTCAGCTCCGGTTCAGTCTCCACGTCGAGTAATGGTGGCTTTTGTCAAAACAAAGGAAATTCAAATGGGGCAAAAGCAGGCCAGGTTTCAGGTGAGAGGAAGGAAGAGCTCATCTAAATGCCCCTACATGAATATGGCACAAGACAGAGAGCGGATGCCTCGTTAGCACAACGTCAGTCAGCTTGACAGTCAGACATGAGCATGACTGCATTCGTTTGAGACAACTCACATTAATAAATGACCACAGCTTTCAGTGAAAACCTTTTGGGGGGATATTTATTGCAAGGAATGTTGTCTTTAACTAAAAAAGATTGCATAATTTAACAAATTAAATGGTCAAAATCAGAAAGGGCAAAGACGACATAATAATGCAGCTAATAATCACAGCTCTTGTGTATAATTTAGTCTATAACAGTTTGAGAATAGTTCAGTGATGATTATTTGCTTGTGCTTTTTCAGGCCATCCGCTGTACTCTGGTAAACTGCACATGTGAGTGTTTCCAGCCTGGAAAAATCCACCTGCGGACATGTGACCAGTGCAAGCATGGATGGGTCGCTCATGGTGAGTATCTCTCTCTGTGTGTGTGTGTGTGTGTGTGTGTGAGAGAGAGAGTGTGTGTGTGTGTGTGTGAGAGAGAGAGAGAGAGAGAGAGAGAGCGTGTGTGTGTGTGTGTGAGAGAGAGAGAGAGAGAGAGAGAGAGCGTGTGTGTGTGTGTGTGAGAGAGAGAGAGAGAGAGAGAGAGAGCGTGTGTGTGTGTGTGTGAGAGAGAGAGAGAGAGAGAGAGAGAGCGTGTGTGTGTGTGTGTGAGAGAGAGAGAGAGAGAGAGAGAGAGCGTGTGTGTGTGTGTGTGAGAGAGAGAGAGAGAGAGAGAGAGAGCGTGTGTGTGTGTGTGTGAGAGAGAGAGAGAGAGAGAGAGAGAGCGTGTGTGTGTGTGTGTGAGAGAGAGAGAGAGAGAGAGAGAGAGCGTGTGTGTGTGTGTGTGAGAGAGAGAGAGAGAGAGAGAGAGAGCGTGTGTGTGTGTGTGTGTGTGTGTGTGTGTGTGTATGTGTTGCATGATAAATAACAGTGAAGTGGTTGCAAAATGTTTTGTGTTTTAAGATTTTAAATTGTAGCTTTGTATAAAATGATGTAATCCTCTGAAATGAATCTGCACCAGAAGTGAGACAAAATAGAATTAAATGTTGTAAAAGTAAATGAGTCAACTGCATTAAAAGTGATTGAAAACTCATTGATCATAAATACAATAGAATCTGCCGATTAATTGCTTTAATTTAGTATTCATAGATTAAATTAGATTCATAGAGATTTTTTTTAATTGAAAACTAATTGTAATTCATGGGTTTATTATTCTATACATTTCAGAGATCTTAGATATTCATTAAATGCTTTAGGCTAATTGAGTAAAATCATTCAATTTGAATTCACAGTGTTGCTATTATGGTATATAAATATATACTTATTTAATGATATTTTATATTAAGATATAAGTCAGCCTTTCAGATGATTCTAAATGTTCGAAACACAAGTTTAAATATAAAAGTTGATTTAGTATTTTACATTAATAACGCTTTAATTAGCAAATGTTTCTATTTTAATTGCTGTAGCCCAAGAATGCAAGAATCACTAAGTGACAATAGATAGTATGACCAGGCATTCCATCCTTTAGTTACAAAAAAATGTCATTTAAAAAAAGCAAGAAAGGGGTTTTGCTTTGGAATGAATTGGGAACTTACTGTGTTTACAGCACGATACTGTGGTTACAGTGCAGCGTCACAAAGCAGCCGTTAAAGTCACGTGTGTGCGGTAGAACTTCATCTGTCTGATCGGTTGAATGAAATGACGGCTATGTGAGCAAGTAAACTCTTGATTCAGTATTCGAAGGACTTGCTGGCGAGTATGTTTGTGTGTGTGTGCAGGAGGGTTGGGTTTCACCCGATCCGTCTTTATCTGTCCTTTTATCTGGTCCCCTTCTCTCTCCTCTGAGCCCGGTGAAGTTATGGCTCCTCATAAAACTGCCTCTTTAGCCAGTCGATGTGCTCTCACTCGCATATCCATCCCCATTCCCTCACTCCTTCCTGCGCGCCTCTGTGTCTACATCCACACAGCTTTTAATTCTCTGATAACAGTCACTTATTTCATTATACCGAAAAAATAAAAAGTATAGAAAGGTCAAAAAGTAGCTGAGGTGCTGGTGAAAACATCAAATGAAAGAGATGACAGTCAGAAAGGGTAGAGTTAAGTCAGGAAAGACGGAGGGAGAAACAGACAGTCGGTTTCATAGAGAGACAAAAGAAAACACCTGTTGGGTTGGGATGAAAGGAAAAGAGACAGGCCTAAAGGGACCATCACAGGGGCCCTTCGCCTAGTTTTAATTTCACAGTGAACTGTCAGCCGCTATCCTTCCTCTCCTCCTCCTCTTCTCACTCCTCTCTGCCATAGAGTTCTCATTTTGTCTGTAGTGTTGGCAGCCATTCTGACAAGTAGTTCTTCATTTTTTATTATGTTCGTGTCTAGCAGGGTCTGTTGTCAGGCAAAGACGTAGTCAGCACAAAAATCATTCCTGGACTGAGAGGAAAAAACAGGTGTCACACAGACAGAGTCAGAGAGAGAGCGAGAGCGAGTGAGAAGAAAGAGAAAGGGATTGCATTGATGCCACTGTCATTTCTTCATACAAGCATCATTATCAAAGAGCATTTCGTTCATGTGGAAAATCAGTAAAAATAAAGAATGTGTGTGTGTGGACACAGTTCACAGTTCAATAACATGCTTCAAACCGAAGACAATACAGCACATTTATCTTATATCATGGGTGCCTTGTTACGACCAGCTTTGTGTTGCAGATTTAAAGCCTGAGTTATTTCACTGCCCTTTGATCATGAGCTCATGCACTTAAGATTTCTCTCTGATGTGTTAGCGTTTTCACAGAAGATGGTTAACATTTTATATGTGCATATCAATATGTGTGCACGCTACACTTTACATGCTAATATAAGAGTTCACAATTCAAACAAATAATTTAAGTGGAGCACACATATATGTAAATACACTTCCAATGTAATGCATAGTGTGATCACGTATTTAAATATAAGCCTTCTGATGAAGGTTAGTTTGGTTAGAAAATCTGATATAGTATGCGTTGAGCATTTAAGCAATGATACTAATTGTGTGTGTTTTTCTGATTGTAGCTCTAGACAAGCTGAGCACACAGCATCTCTACCACCCGACGCAGGTGGAGATCGTGCAGTCCAACGTGGTGTTTGACATCAGCAGTCTGATGCTGTACGGGACGCAGGCGGTTCCTGTGAGGCTGAAGATCCTGCTGGACCGTCTGTTCAGTGTTCTCAAACAGGAGGAGGTTCTGCACATCCTCCACGGCCTGGGCTGGACCCTCAGAGACTATGTCAGAGGCTACATACTACATCTCTCTCTCTCTCTCTCTCTCTCTCTCTGCCTCGCTCATTCCCATACTGTCTGTTCTATGCCTGTTCTTCTTTTTGGAGCTGTTTTCTTGTTATTTACCTGCTCGCTCTCCCCTCGACCTCATCTGTCTGTCAGTCTGGAGGCAGAGTGTTGAGCACTGTTAATCAGAGCCTTGACACATGATGTCACAACCCACGGAAGGTGCCAGCAGGAGCGTGTGCGCAAGAATCTTAATTCTACACTCATAAATATTTCATGCAAAAAAGACAAGAAAGAGGTGTGGAAGAGAGAAAGAATGAGAATGAGAAAAAAGACAAAAGTGATTGTTTATGTATGCATGTGCACACTAGTGCATTTGTGTGTGTGTATATATAACCATACATATATATATGTGTGTGTGTGTGTGTGTGTGTGTATATATAACCATACATATATATGTGTGTGTGTGTGTGTGTGTGTGTGTGTGTGTATATATATATATCCCCAGGGATTTTTTAAAAGCAGAAATTAAAATATATGTTTCTAATTTCAGTGACTTCTCTAGCACATTCCAATCATTTGGAGCAGCAAATCCAAAAGCAGAGCGGCCATAAACAGTTTTCTTTTTAGTGATAATCAAAATAATATGATTAGATGATCTGATGTTGTGTACGTTCTAACATGATGCTGCAACAAATCTTGGAGGTATTTAGGTGACAAGCCTAACAGTACCTTTATAGATAAAAATTAACCTGTCCTGTCTAATTTAAAAGAGAATATAATTCATGAGGATGTGTTCTGCAAGGAGCATTAGTAATCAGTCTAATAGCTCCGTGATATAACATATCTAATTGTTCTGGAACACCTTGGCATGCATTTCTATTCACCACATTGCCATCGTCAAATATCAGTAAAATAGTGGTTTCAACAAGGTATTTCTTGGCTGACGTGGTAAACGTAGATCTATTTTGATACAAGAAACTAGATTTAACTTTCTTCTGAATATGAATTATATGATCAGTGAAAGTTAAAAAGCTATCAAGCCAAATTCCACGATATTTATATGAAGACACCACTTCGAGTTTTGACCCATTCAAGGATTGGTTGGTTCGTTCCAAACCACATTACCTTTGTTTTCATGCTGTTCAAGACAAGGTTTAAATTATTAAAACTGTAAATATATTATAACCTTATCATATGATGGTCCTATAGAGTAAAGAATGGTTTCATCTGCGTATAGGTGAATATAGGTTGTCTTACTACAGATAGCCTGGGGAATACTATAAATAAAAACTGAAAACAGGGTTGAACCTATCACGGAGCCCTGAGGAACACCTTTGTTAACAGTTAGTGACTCAAATAGTTGTTGTTCAAGACAAAGTTAAATTAGATGCACCAATACTATGTAATCTAAATAACAGAATGATGATGAACTGTATCAAAAGCTTTAGCAAGCTTTTTTGTTGTTGTGTAAGTGTTGTGTATCTAAGGCATTAAATATTGTTCATAACATTTACAGCTGCTTTAATGCAACTAAATGATTAACTGTAGATATAACTGCTGTAGATATAGATAGATTAAAAATATATGTTAGAGGCTCAAGCTGTAACAGATGCACCAACTTTAAAAAAAGAAAGGATCTAAGGCATCTAGGCCAGCAGGTTTTTTGGGTTAAATGTATGTAATTCGAACCAAACCTGTGACTTAGTAACTGGTCATAGGGAAAAACTACAGGGTAATGTAGTCTGAATTATTTTTGTATGTCTTCATTTTTTCATATGCAGCCTAGAAACATGATTCTCAAATAAATTGCTTGCTCTAATAAAATGCTTGTTTAAAAGATCTGCTAATTTAGCTTTATCTGTAACAACAATATCTTTGTTTTTAAGTGAAGCAGGCCCTTGTGTTTGTAAAAAAATATTCCCTAGTTATTTTACAGTATTTCAAAATTAGAGAGTTGCTTTTTGTAATATTCAGATTTTGCTTTCCTGACAGTACACTAATTTCCCCATGTGTGGGTGACAGATTAGCAGTCAGTTTGGAGTGTTTTGTGTCTGGCAATCACATAGTGCCACAGTGGTAAAGCAGTGTGATGTGTTCTGTTCTTTATTGAGTCAGAGTGTTCACGGGTCATTGTTAAACTCTGAGTTTTATGAATAATCCCCTTCTGCTCTCTTCACTCGCTCTGTTTCCTTCCGTCTGCTGTCGAGCTGTCTCCCAGATAGCATACCTGTCACCACTAATAAGTCAACAACGCTTCTCTCAGAAGTCAAACCCGTGGCTTGTCATAGTTGTCTCTGGTGCAGTTATCATCTGCTAGATCACACACACACACACACACACACACACAATGGTGATTTCCTCTTGGTGAGATTTTGCTGTGGAATCTTGACGCTCTACACTTCAGATACGCCAGCAGTGTACCTCTCCTCACTGCTTTTATTTCTTTACCTCTTTCTCTCTCTCCTTCTTATTCTCTCAGAGAAAATGTTTCCACTCTTAACATTTTTTTTAACATCTTGAGAAGTCTGTTAGTGGGAAAAGCATTCCAAAATGCACAAATACATAATCAGTCGTATAAATATATGGCATTCGTCTGTTCCCGTTCCCATTAATGCAGTGACAGTCAATTATTTATCGCTATATCAATCACATAATGCTATATCAATAATACTTTTCCCCCTATTGTATGATATAAAATTCATACATACTGGTAAAAAATGTATAGCCTGAATGCACTGTACGTCACTTTGGATAAAAGCGTCTGCTAAATGCATAAATGTAATTTTTATTTAATTTTTAATAAATTAATAAATAATAAATAATTTAATTTAATATAAAATTAACATGGTTTAATGTGAGGCACACATAATTTCAGAGTAATTATTTTTAATTATGACACATGCATATGCTTTGCGTACCCTACAATTTTAACCATACAACAAACAAGCAAATACATACATACTGAAATAAAGGCATAAATATTGTTTCAAAACAAACAAAAACTCACTTATACTTCATCAGATCTGATAGAAAATAAAATAAATTACAACTGAATGACCTCAATTGAATTATTCCAGAAAACACAAATGCATAAAAACTGCCTGGAAACATAGATGTGTTCATCTACTTTTATATTCACAGCAATAAAAGATCATATAATATATAATGAAGATAATTTAATATAATAAAGACAATATAACTATTTAGTTGGGATACTGATTATTCAGCCAGTATCAGACTGAACCATTTAAACAAAAAAACAAACAATCAAACAAAAAGGATAGAAAATAAATGAATTTTAGGGGGATAAAATAAGTCTAAATCTATTAGGGAATACTGTGGAATTCTGGAGAGTAGCATAGTAATTATATTTAAGTCATTAAGTGTTTATTGTGTTGATAAGTGTTAATTGTAAGTAAAATTGATAACTACAATAAATGCATTCACCGTATTTTAAATGTATTGAAGTATAGTTGTAGTAAAAGCACTCTTTGTATTTTTTTTCACTTTCATTTGTAATATATAATTATGTAAATATGATGTTAAATTTGAGACATCGATACTGAATGGAGTGTGTGTTCCTTTTTAGAATCAGTTTCTGAGAAGGTGAATGAGCCTCCAGGAGTCGCAATGGATTGCAACATTGTTTAATTTTTCAGTTTTGCAGTGTGTGTGTGTATATATATATATATGTGTGTATATATTCAGTATATATGTGTGTGTGTGTGTATATATTATTGTGTGTGTGTATATATTATTGTAATTTATATTATTTATAATATTTTCAATACAAGCATATTTACGTAAAGAATAAAAACCATGCACCGCAGAGTAACTTAATGCAAGATTAATGCAAGAATTGCAGTCTGAATGATCCATCGAGTGAATATGATGATCAGTAGAGAATACTTCGGAGTATACTCTCAAATGGGAGTAGAAGAGCATGCACATGTGCATTTTTGAGCGTGCGCTGGCTGCCAAACTCTTGCCTGCTGGCTTCACGTGCTCCTTTGTTCTTTTGCTTTTGTTCTGATCTGTTGTCCGAATCTTGACTGCTGATAACTGTGTGCACTTCTTGGGCCCTTCAGAAAAGGGAGAGAGAGTGTGTGTGTGTGTGTGTGTGTGTGTGTGTGTGTGTGTGTGTGTCTGTGTGTCTGTGTGTGTGTCTGTGTGTGTCTGTGCATCTTTCTAGGCATCTCCTGTTAGGATGTGGGGTGATGTGTGAAAAATGGACGAGAAGCCTGAGAGTGCCTGCTCACTCCCTCTTTCTAGTCTCTTGCCAGCACCCTCTCCTCTCCCTCATCCTCTCCCAGCTGTAAGATGTAAGCTGGAACACCAGCCTGACAGAAATGGAGACCAGATGCCTGTATTTCTCCGCTGTCACTTGGCTGCTCCCCAACAGATGGAATTCTGATCAGTCTGGGCTGTCTCTTGTTCTTTTGGAAAGAGTGAGTGAGGAGGAGGAGTACGGGAAAGTGGAGGAAGGGGCCATGGCAGCCAACTTGTGGATTCGCCCCAGGCTAAGCGACATTCCCAGTAATGTTCTTGTCCTTGTAGAACATTCGGCTTCCGCTGGCTTCCTTTAGCTCTTTTATGAGAAGCAGTGTCTCTGACTCTGACATAGATTCTAGGAGAGCCAGATGGAACTGCTAAGCAAAGCGAACTCCTTCCTTGCCGCGTCCTTTTCTCTCAGCTTTCCTTCAGCTCCGAAACCCCCCACAGCATTCATTTACCCAGCCCCCCCCTCCCTCAGGGACAGAGCAGGGTGTCCACACAATGAGCCTATTTTATTCAAATAAACCTGACATCTGGGTTCAGTATGCTTGGCCCATCTTGCATAGCGCAAAGGAATTTGTAGGGGCACAACCCATCGTGCTTCGGTGAGGCACAATATGCTCCCTTCCTGATACATTTAATGAAGGATGTCCTCTAGCCAAAAGACATGATTTGATTAAGAGAGGAGGTAACAGACCCCAGAAAACATCAACCACAAGCTGCCTGACAGTCATTACACAGACAAAAAAACATCGCACAGTAGCCCTTCAGTGCCATGAGCGTGTTTAACTCCAGCATATGTGCTCAAAAGAGCACGCTGAAAATTCCTAGCCTTTATTCATTTTTTAAATGCATGCAATTTTTAGATGTATTACTGAATAAACATGCAATTATGTTTGCATTAAATGTTTGGAGTTTTTCCCCTGAAAGCATGTAGGTTTGAAATGTTTTAATGACAGTAAAAATTGCAAGTGAATCAGAGCACATTGTTTTAAATCGTCTTTTAAATATAATGAGATAACATCGTTTAAACGAACAATCAGATATACATATCATCAGTAATTTAACTGAGAAGAAGAACATTTTATTAATAAAAGAGGGTTACCTTATAGAATCATTCCTTTATATAATCCAATATGTTGGAAGAAATATATTGGCAGGCATCAGTGGTTCCAGGTTTGGCCTTATTAATTTGTGCTGTTGCACACTCATAAGTCACTATTTTAAGGAGGCTATGAATCCAATATTTTGTATTTTTTTGCACACACGTGCACAAGCGCGTATTTTCAACTCTCCCCAAATACAGAAGCTTCAATTATCTTCCATTGCAATCTGTTCGAGGCAGCGCAGAAATTTAGTCAGTATTTCATTTAAAAAGAGCATTTAGTGAACTGTGCTAGTGGTGCATAGAATTTGCATTGCATTAGACGAACATGACAACGGTCTGTGCTCCAAAACATAGAGTCAGTGCAAGTATTTTCAGTCAGTTGAATTCAAACCTCAGTCTCGCTCTTTTTTTCTTGCTCTACATTTCGCCTCGCTCTACTTCTAATCACTCCTGAGAAACTTCCATTTTAGGTAGTCTAGCACTGTTCAGAAATGTTGGAATTGATCCTTAACCAAAGCTTTTCTGCACCACATGCCTCCTGACGCCCCCTCCCCGCTTCGTGCTCCGTCCCATCCCTTTACCTCCATCTCCTCCTCAGACTCCCACCGTCATCTAACCTGCTCTTTGTTATCGCTGGCTAACGCTTCGTCCACGGGCTCTGTGGAGCCATAGTGTTTCTGAAGGTGGAATTCTTGCATATGGTTATGATTTCAGTACGTCAAGCTGGATTTGAGTTGGAGTATGAGGTAAAAAAAAAAAAATCTAAGTAATAGCATAAAATGTTTACTAATGCACAAGCATATTCATGTTTGTGAGCAATATTCACAGCATAAATGATCAGCAGCACTCCTCTCACACGCACATATTATTTTATTTGAAAGCTGGAAACATCCGGTCCCTCAGCTGATTGGTTAGGAAATATACCATTCTGATGGTATAATGATGGTAAGTTTTTTTTTTTTCTTTCTATATTTTTCTGTCTGATGCCTTTCATATCTACCACAGCTGATAGTCGCGCACTCGTGTGCTGTCCTCGGTCAGCCGCTCCAGGATGAGATACGTGGTGTTTATTGCCTCAAAAACTTTTCCAAATCACACACTTTCAGCATGAATAGGAATGTGCAGAGCTTTCTCCAGGTATTATAGACATCTCTGGTGTTCACAAATCAGTGGTGTGTGCACTTAGAGAGGATCCCTGTACTATTTACAAAAGTTAAAAATATCTCTTTCAGCTATAATACTGTTATACTGGATCTCCATGTGCGGGAGTTCAAATTAAGTTCTGTCCTAATAAAGGTTTCCTGTTGTTGTATAGTATAGTGTGTAAATAATATGAAAGCGGTCATTTTACTGACCTCTGTGAAGACAAGACATGGTCTGTGTAGCCGCACTTTCGTGGGCATGACTTTAACTTGCCTTGTATGCTAATTAACTATGTATTTCTGCTTATTTCACTGGCCATTTAAACAATACAATCTCTATAAAGAAATCTCTGGGGTGTGAAAGCTGACCGTTAAGGTTCATTTATATAATATTACAGATGTAGAAAATCTATTGAGCTCAGTTCCCTGGTGATAAAAGAGTAAGAGTTGACTTAAGCAGCTTAGTAACGCCAACAGTTAATCGGTTACTATTAAGTGGGGAGGCAAATTGGAATCAATTCATTCAGATTTGCAGAATGAATGTGCAAAATGAGCCATGAAGCACAATACTCAATGATTCTCTCTCTCTCTCTCTCTCTCTCCCCGGGTCTTGTTGTTTTTCTCTGTTTCTCTGCCTCACTGTTTGCAGTAGGTAATTGAGGCTCCATTATGGCCGCCTCAGCGTGGTGCTTGCGTGATTGTTAGAGTATCGTTTAGAAGCTACAGGCGGCGTAATGCTCTGCTAGGCCTGTGCAAACAGCGGACCAATGTGAAGAACACAGCACAGTGCCTCACTGCTCCTGAATGAAGGGTCACTGCGGTATTGAGCACTGACCACACTGACCAAGAAAGGAGATCCGTGTGATGCTTGTAGTTTTACACAAAGGTTTTGGGAGGAGGATTTTTTAAAAATCGCAAATAGTGGTTGAGTATTGAAAATGGAGTCCTAAACTTTCTAACCATACACAGTTTCTCAAGATTAAATAAAGTCTCATGGTAATAACATTTATTTTTATTTTGCTCTTCTCAGTGGTGGACGAAGTACACACATCAAGTACTTGAGTAAAAGTATAGATACGTATAATAAAATATTACTCCAGTAAAAGTACTCAGTTTTCAATTTTACTCGAGTGAAAGTACAAAAGTACTTGATTTTTTTATGTACTTAAGTAAAAATTACTGATAGATGAATATTTATTTTGCAGTTTTATATAGGCTACTTTTATCATTTAATTGTATATTAGCATACTTTCTTTATAATCCTATACTGCTCAGAATACCTGAGGTTTTACCAAAATAACCAATAAGGAAATAATGCATATAATAAGGAAAATATCATTAGATTTTCATAATGATTTTTTTTTTCTGAAACCTTGTCTGTGGTGTAAAAACACCCCTGGCCAAATGCCCCCAGAGGGCATCACTTCCCACTTTGATAATTACTGTAGTTACCATGTTCTGAACATCACATCCTTTCTTTTCCCTCAGATGTAATCTAGGTGGTTGAATAAAAATATTTGGCTTTTATTTTTTTTAATTACCTCAATTTAGCACCAGCAAGCTCGTTAGCTAGACAGTTAGCATCAGCTAACGTTGACTTATTTTCAGCATGGTTATAAATAAACATTTCTATTTGTCTACTCGGCTAGTTGATCCAGATACATAGTAACTTAGGCTATGTGTGCTGACAAACAATATAAAAACAGACGTCACATAGGGCTAAATGCATAGCATTTTAGTAAAACTGCTAACGTTACAGCAGCGGGGAAGATGAATGTGCATGAGTTATTTGATTTAATCTGTGTTACTTTTATGCTTTTTTAACCTAAAATATAGAGACACTGATGTTAATGTGTCTGCATTCAAGCATTTCAGTGGGCTTAAACAGATCACCCTTTACAGCAGATTTAACGTTAGTTCACAAACATCTGTCAGCTTTGACCTAAATATGATTTTCAGTTACAATAATTAATCCTAAAATTCGACATTAGTAACTTACTTTTAGCAGCGTAAGACTCACACGCGCTCACAAGATCTCCCGGTTCTTATTTGTGAGTTCAATTCACTGGAGCCTCGCACTAAACGGATCATTTGAATCAGTGAGTTGTCGACTCGAGAACAGCTGCAATCGGATCATTCCAATTCGATCGTTTGGTGCGATTTGTGAACTGATTTAACGGGTTCATTGAAAAGAATCAGTTTGTTCATGAATCAGACACCGCTTCTGCGTCTTGGAGCACGTGATATATAAGGAGTAACGAAATGTTTTATGAAATGTAGTGAAGTAAAAAGTACGATCTTATGCTTTGGAATGTAG
>NW_015505428.1:39093-94103 GCF_001515645.1 Sinocyclocheilus grahami | reverse complement strand
AATAAGGAAAATATAATTAGAATGATTTTTTGATTTTTTTTTTCTGAAACCTTGTCTGTGGTGTAAAAACACCCCTGGCCAAATGCCCCCAGAGGGCATCCTTTGATAATTGTAGTTACCATGTTCTGAACATCACATCCTTTCTTTTCCCTCAGATGTAATCTAGGTGGTTGAATAAAAATATTTGGCTTTTATTTTTTTTAATTACCTCAATTTAGCACCAGCAAGCTCGTTAGCTAGACAGTTAGCATCAGCTAACGTTGACTTATTTTCAGCGTGGTTATGAATAAACATTTATATTTGTCTACTCTGCTAGTTGATCCAGATACATAGTAACTTAGGCTATGTGTGCTGACAAACAATATAAAAACAGACGTCACATAGGGCTAAATGCATAGCATTTTAGTAAAACTGCTAACGTTACAGCAGCGGGGAAGATGAATGTGCATGAGTTATTTGATTTAATCTGTGTTACTTTTATGCTTTTTTAACCTAAAATATAGAGACACTGATGTTAATGTGTCTGCATTCAAGCATTTCAGTGGGCTTAAACAGATCACCCTTTACAGCAGATTTAACGTTAGTTCACAAACATCTGTCAGCTTTGACCTAAATATGATTTTCAGTTACAATAATTAATCCTAAAATTCGACATTAGTAACTTACTTTTAGCAGCGTAAGACTCACACGCGCTCACAAGATCTCCCGGTTCTTATTTGTGAGTTCAATTCACTGGAGCCTCGCACTAAACGGATCATTTGAATCAGTGAGTTGTCGACTCGAGAACAGCTGCAATCGGATCATTCCAATTCGATCGTTTGGTGCGATTTGTGAACTGATTTAACGGGTTCATTGAAAAGAATCAGTTTGTTCATGAATCAGACACCGCTTCTGCGTCTTGGAGCACGTGATATATAAGGAGTAACGATAAGTTTTATGAAATGTAGTGAAGTAAAAAGTACGATCTTATGCTTTGGAATTTAGTGACGTAAAAGTTACTCAAAATAAAACTACTCCAGTAAAGTACAGCTACTTGAAAAATGTACTTAAGTACAGTAACAAAGTAAAACTACTTCGTTACTGTCCACCACTGGCTCTTCTATTCAACAAAGAATCCTGACTTTTTTTTTTATCAGTTTCCACATCATTTTTCAACTGCTGAGCTGGATGCTTAAACTGTTCTCAATGCAGAAATATGTAGAAATAGTGAATATAAAATATACCCTGCACGGATATGAGAAGCAGCCTTTATTTAAAGGTTACTTTAAAGTTATTTAAAATGTAAAAAAGCTGACTGAACACAGTAACTATTGCATTCAGTGCTAGCTCATGCAAACACACACACACACTCACACTCACTCACTCACTCACGCGCACACACACACACACACACACACTCACTCACTCACTCACTCACTCACTCACTCACTCACGCGCACACACACACACACACTCACTCACGCGCACACACACTCTCTCTCACACACACACTCACTCGCTCACCTGCGGCACACACTTTACTATTCTTTTAAGTTTAAGTGAGCGTTAATAGTGTGAATGGACCATTTTGTGCATTTTTTGTGAAAGCAGTAGAATGAGATTGGACCCCCTCTGGTCAAGCGTGATATTTTAGGGTAACGTTTTGAGAAGAAATTACAAAGCAAATTAAACAAGGAAATCCGCTGATTCAGATGATACACAAACTGCATTTCCCCAGTAAATTTCCATCAGAGATTTAGGACTTTTATTTACACCTCAAGCGACTCATGTGTGATAGGGATTTTACCCGTGTAGCTAATTAATAACCATTTAAACCACCCAACCAATAAACAAATAAAAAAATTTACATGATTAGCTAACAAAAACGTTTTTAGCCAATTTAGCCATGCTGCTAATAAAAGTTCTTCTTGAGAAGGAACTGAGCTTGTCTTGTTCAGTGAGAAATGAAATGTGTCCTGATCTAACCAAACCAGTAAAGCCCTTTTACAAGCACACTAATTGTGGCTGGAAATGTATCACATAGGCTAACTCGGGGAAAAAATACAGCCTGTTAAAATAAAACAAGAATTTGAAGCATGTATTGGAGATTTTACAGTCATCTACAAAGATGGATAAATATCCTTATTTTAACTCCAGCAGCATGTGACAGCAGAATTGTAGAGGTTTATAGACTTATTTATAATTATTGTGCCTTTACATTGTTAATACATTATTAAGAATATAAAAAACAATACATGATTCAGGGTTTTTATAGTAAAATAAAACTAAAAACATTTAAAAAGATACTTGAAATAAAATACATTTTGAAATACATGTTTTGTATATTTTTGTATAATTTAATGATCTTCTGTCACCTTCGGAGAGAACAAAAACATATACTATAAACAATATAGTATTTATTTATATACATGTTTTTCTTTCTTATTTCTCTTAGTGAAAGAGGACAAATTACAGTGGCATTTAAGCCCAGACCAAAAACAAAAAGACAATAAAATAAACCCCCGAGCTGTTCGGGCAGTGTTTCTGCAGAGAGAACATGCTATCACATTCACATATTGCACACGCGTGTCAGGATGAGAGCGGGCGATACAGAGAGCAGTGTGCTGTTGTTTCTCTCTGATCTTTTATTGTGAGAGATAAGGGAAGGGCTTTGGTGCGTGTGCCGTGCTCAGGGGAGATCCCTTTGGGTGACAATCTATGATGAGAGACAGCTCTACGCCGCTTCTCGCCAGGGTGTTTCCGGCTGGCTCCAATTAACCTTGCGCTGATTGCCCCAAGGAGCTTTGCACACTAATTAGAGGCGAGAAATATGTCTCTGATTCAAAATGCCACAGAGACATAGAGGCACTGTTATCCTGACAGACAGGCCAAGGTGTGAGAGAGACCTGGGGTTCAGTCTTCAGCCCAGCTGGTGACATTTAGCAGCTCTGACATCCTGATGATCACACTGTCTTTCTCACTTCCAGCCATATGGATGACATCCTTATCAGATGAGTGCAAGGCTAACTGTACTTTACAGTATGCCTTTGATTGCCTTTCGTTTGGACAAATTTAGTCATTTTGTCAAGTTCAGAGATGCTGCAAGGTTTGTTTTTTTCACTGTATTTCTTACATTGCTCTCTGAAATGTCATGTCAATGTATTCTTAAAAAAAAAAAAAATGATGAGCCTGTGTGTGTATGACCGAGAAAGACATGAAGAACATGTGTGTGTTTAGGTGGTTTCAGAGAGTATACAATTAGAACAAAATACTCTTTCCTGAATTGACACAGCAGATAATCTCTTTCAAAATGCACTAATATCCCCATTTACTCATTTACTCTTTTTCAATAAAGTATCGGACTTTTTAAAGAAACCAAAGACCTTTTACAAAACAAGCATAACTCACATATTTTATTTCATTATGGAGCACAGCAATGGAAATAATGTACTCCACAGACTCTGTTGTGTCTGAAAAGTTTTGAAAAATGAATAGGCCTGCGAGGTATTGAGAAAAGCACATGACTAATTGTGAAAGTGTAAAAGTGTGAGGGTGGCATATGGAGTGGGTTCTAATGGCACTCCCATGTCTTTACTTTGTAAACTTCCATCTCCGCTGGAACCATTTATGATCTCTTTTTGTTTTACATGCTGTTAGTGAGGCAGCAGCCGATACAAACACGTTGAGGGAGTTGTACAGCAAACAGCCATTTGTACCTGCCTTCGACCAGAGGGACTCTTGAAAGGGAAACGAGGGAGGGCCGGAGAGAGAAGGACTCGGGCTTAATGGCTCTTGAGTACAGAGGCTACAGCTCAGTGATGTAGTGTGTCGACTCCCTCCGGATACAGGCACTCCCCTTTCTGCACCTTGGCATGACTTTTCACTTTGATTGTCAGGCAAGGCTGCGTGCTTCAGTGACTCCATCTCCCAGAAGCCCCTGGGACAGCAGAAACTGGATATGTGCTAGCTGAGTGCTGTGCAAAGGATTATAGAGGGTGATCCAGGAGCTTAGGCCAATACATAACATTGTGACTGTCACAAAAGGTAAAATTGGTCACATGCTATATTTATTGCATCTTCAATTACTTTTTTCTCACTTCAAGTTGTTTTTTAATCGTTTAGGAACTGTCTTTTGATGGTCAAACAAAATGTAAAAAAAAAATTTAATTTACAAAAAGAAAATACTTTCTACTTTTTGTCCCAGAAAGCATGAAAACCTACACTAGTAATCAGGAAATATGCATGAGAAGAAGTCCATGTAGTTACATATATTTATAAGAGTAAAATGCTTGGATAGGGCGTTTTTTTACTGTTGAAATTGTTAGTTTACCATGAAACATCAGTGTTTGTATACAAACAGAAAATTATTATTATAGTACATGTAGTAATCATTTATGTTTGTAACATAAAAAATCATGTGGTTGAAAATATTGTGTGAACTGCTGTTTTTCTTTAAATAATCATTCAAATAATCACTGTCGTACCAGAATACCAATTTATAGCTCATACACTTTCATGTCTGTGGTGGTGATCTTTTAGAAGTAATAATAACCTACACTGTGTCTGCTGTAAAATGTGACATGAAGTTCTTTCATTCCCCACGCATTTAAAAACTCAGACGGGGGGAATCAAAGCATTAAGCACAAATTGGTGATCTTTTAGAAGTAATAATAACCTACACTGTGTCTGCTGTAAAATGTGAAGTTCTTTCATTCCCCACGCATTTAAAAACTCAGACGGGGGGAATCAAAGCATTAAGCACAAATGTGCTTTATATGTATATATATAGTGTGTGTGTCAGGTGTGTTTTAGCATATGGGCCAACTTTCAGATTTTAACAAAATCAGCAGCTCATTTTTGGAGAAACCGTATTTAATGAATATATGCTAAAGAAATGTTTGAAAAGAGGTGAAGATATGAATAGATAGAAATATGAAAGAAGGTGTTTGTATGAACAGAAATTACACAAAGTTGAAGTCAACCTTAACATAGATTTAAACACGTGTTTATTAGTCCGTTATGCAAAAATGCATAGTTCAGGGTTATCTGAAAATGTTTTATAATCTTTGAATTGAAGTGAAGATAAACACATTTGGCCCACTGTCCATAATGGAGAGCTCCAGGGACTTATTTAAATTGAGTAAGCAGCGTTTCAGCATTGGTTGACACAATGTCCACCTCACTGTTATAATTTATATATTTATTTATGTATTTAGGGGTTTCTGTGCCGTCACGTGTTGTAGACAGACAGACAGATGCAGCAAAACATGATGTTAATTACATAAATTTTCACAGGCAGTAATTACAGCATATTCATGTCTGGAAGCAGAAGTAGATTGGTCTGATTCTAGACCTATGTCTTCCCAAAACCCTAATACAGCTTCTTGTTATTCTTTTGATCCCTACCCACACAGCACTGGTGGTAATATCCATCCTTCCAGAGATCTGCTTAGGCAAATTACTGACATCTACCAAGATCCCTGTTTAATGGCTCTGTTTAGCTGAACCTCCGGCCCCTCCACCTTATTTCCGTTCACTCTCAGAAGCATTTGTATGTGTGCGTCAGCAGTAAATAATGCTGCTGGTGACAGTCACAAGAGCTGTGCTTGCTGTGGGTCTGTGAGCTCTATCTCTAGAGGCCTGCGGACAGGAATAGCTCACGAGATGCTGCTGAAGCAGACAGGGGAAGGGAAAAGCCACCTCTGAGCTAATGGTCTTGCATCTTCCTGGCAGCATGTCAATAATGGCTCTTATCACATTAGGCAAAGAGTCCATTAGCTTATTCTCTTCGCCTGCATGCGCCGTGGCAGCGCCAGTTTGTGCATAACCTCTCTAATGGTTTGTGTGTTTGAAAGAGAGAGAGAGAGTGCTATAGATTCTTAAGCCACCAAATGTAAAACACTTGGCTTACCTCACAGTCAAATTAGGATCAGAGAGGGGATATAAAATAGTTTTGTTTGACTTGCAACCAAAGAGGCATAGATTTTGTCTGAAGCAAGAAGTAAGAACACATACATATCTTCTGCATGTTTTCGTCTGTTCTTCTTCCAGCTGAGCTAATCTTTTGAAGGTTGCGCTTTGACTTATTTTTAATAGCAACAATATAATAGCTTTCGAGTAAGAGGTGTAAGCATTGCTCTAAATGATAACAGTAATGTAAAATACCTCCTAGTATCACACTGATACGATACACGACAGCCAAGAAGCAAATTGTAAGCATATGTTACACCTTTTTCAGGCATTAGCTGGGAATCACTGGAGCGAAAGAAAGAAAGATATGATATGAAAAAGAATATAAAAAAGACACCGAAGACCCTCAGACGGGACATTTCTCATGCACTCCCACTGTTCTCCCTAAAGAACTCTGTGTCCACCTAACATCTGCTTCCCAGATCAGCAAATCCATCCCATTCCCTCACAGAGGGAGATCACAGAAATCCTCTTTGATTAAATGGAACCAATTCTTTTCCCTCGGTTTCTCTGCACCTGAATGTTGCCCCACATCAGCAATGACAATGATTCAGACACAACCACGGTTACCATTTTGTACTTTCTTTTTCTCTAACAGTAAGAACGTTGACAAGGGTTTAAGCTCACATTCCACAGTTAGATGCCACACAGGGAATCTCATAGCAACGAAAACAATAATCCACAGTTTCTGTCACACTTGGATGCCTTTGTACATAAGGTGGACGTCTGACTCACTTTATTACACTACTGTTGCTGTTCTACTGTTTAGAGTTTATACTGTTTATACTGTTTATGTTTCTTTTACCTATTTATTTATTACATGTTATTCTCTACATATTATCTGCATGGTGTCTTAAAGAGCTGCTAACACTTTCATTGTTCTGTACCACTGGTGCATACAATGACAATAAAGATTAATTAATTCATTTTCTTTTTTTTCTTTCCAATTAGATTTAGCAAATATGTCTGAAAATTCAAAATCATCAGGATTATGGTGTATATGTGGGATATATTTTTAGCCTGTGTTCTGCATAGAGACAATGCAAGGCAATGCAATTAGAGTAGACCTGTTCCAAATTATAGAAAATATGAATATGCTCGGTGGGCCATGTGTGCGCGTGTATAATATGCCACGCTTTATTTGGACGCTGAGGTTTTCTTCAGCTTGGTCAGTGCATACCAATTTTCCCAGAGATCATGAGCAGTCATTCATGATTATGGTTTAACCAGGAGGTCTGGATGTTTTCTTCTTTCACAATTACTTCATATGTGTCAGATAAATGATATGTATCACTGGGTGGCTGAGCCACACACCTCACTAATGCCATGTACCTTTGCACATTTTAGTACAACTGAACACTATGATTCGCTATATTACATTGCATGTCCACATTTGCCCATCCAAGAATAGAGGGCTGTATGATAATCATTAGGAACTATTTGACCAATGAGAGTTACACAGACTCTGGTGAGCTCTCCCTCTGATGTCATGGCTCCAGGCACTGGGCTTTGACTGAGCCTTTCCCCCTTTTTTGCCACTTCCCTACTCAATTATTCAGTGCTTAAAATAAAAAAGGTCAGAAAGTAGAATACTGAGCAATTCATGGGTTCAAGACCTTCTAAGATCACAGGGAAACCTCTGCTTAACCTCCCTTGAAGTAGTGAACACAGGGGATGGAAGGGATTTTTGGTTCTGGGATATGATAGCTAGCCCTTGATCAATAGTGAATTTCTGTTGTGTCCGCTGGGAGTCACTGGATCAATGTGGTTCCCAGACCAATTGTCCATGGCGAATTAGATGTTTTTCGAAATGTTAGTTCTGTTTGAGGCATAGGCAGAAGCAAATGTATTTTGATCAAACAAATAAAAGAAATTTCGAGAAATACAACAGAAAATCTGAATATTGCACTAGTATCAGATGTGCGTTTGCCTGTTCTTACTCTGTACCCACAGTAGTATATTTCTTCAAGCTTAACTATGATGAGTGATGATTGTCATAAGGACTTTATTCAGTGGCTTAATCTTCAGCCTTTAACACAAGACTAGGGGATGTTACTATAATAACTGCATAACTGAGTACTTTTTTATGCCGACACCATTGGCATGGTGAATATGTGGCCATCTTTTGCTTGTCCTCAGAGACCGTTTACAAAGTTCAAGCCTCTAGCATCATTACTGGGTTGCAGTAAGTGACACCAGCAGCAGTGAGATAAATACAGCCATCACCGCTGACACATTTGCAGCGTTTGCTGACTGCCCCATGGATAGATGAGACCTGTGACTTAATGCTATAATTATTAACTAATTGTCTTTAACCTCACAAACAGCGTTCAGCCACATTATGTAAAGGAGTCAGGGATGTGTAATGACAGCGTAATCCATCACAGCGTCGTGGGGGGCGTGGGGGACGCTTCTAATGAGATTTCATTTGAGTATGGCAAATCTGCAGAATGCATAGATAGAAGCAACATTAAGCTAATTGGGAGATGAGTGCCTTGGTGTAAAAGTGCTTCTAATGGCAGGTTTGTTGCCTGACTAATGCACGGGAGTTGGCTAAAGACCTGAGGCTGATTTGTGGGCAGACATACTAATATTTTATCGTAACAGTCAATCTTAATGTAGCACCCCCTTTAGTTTTGGTTTCCATCCAGTATAATATTTCTTGAATCGAGAACTGAATGCTTGATAAAATATAGGCATGGGAAAGAGCTATCACAACAATGAAAGGTTCTTAAATGTAACCAAAAGCACATGATGTTTGTCTCCAAACAGAACCTTTTCACACAGTCTGGAGTTTTTCTGTAGCTTTGGTTTCTCGGATCCAGACGTCTCTGGAAGTGTGGATGGGTGTGTTTGCGTAGCCTCTCTTACACAGAGCGCAGTCTGTGACCTGTATCATGACAGCTGGCTGGCCCAAGCATTTCTAACCAGCTCCATTTGCTAAACATTACAGTCTAATGTCTTCTCTTGCTTTATACTCTGATTGAAAATTGTGAAAAAATGAGAAACTTATAAGTGATACTTGGCCGTGTCACATTTGTTTGAAAAGCACAGTGCTGAATAGTGGCAGCGGTCCAAACGGTCGAAGGTCTTTCTTGCTGAACTCGCGAATGCAAATGACACTGTTTGAAAATAACTGTACTCTGGCTGCTCTGAGCATTTATAGTGAGATATCAACACCTTTGCAAACGGTTAGTAAACAACACCTGCTTTTGGATTATTACAGTTAATCTTATTCCTTGTACCAACTCCACCCAGTTGAACCAGTCACTAACAATCATTATGAACTGGGACAGTATTTCAAAGATGTTACAACATTGTGGGGCATTCAGTCTCCTCGCTGCAAGCCTAATAGCACACACTGCACTGAAAATGGGCTCACTGTGTGAGAAGAGATAGAGGACGGTGTTAGAAGCGAGCCTGTGATCAGTGATTAAAATCAGGCTGTTTTCAGCTACACTCCAGCCAGGGAGCACACACACACACAAACATCTCGATTTTAATGTGCAATAACACACACACACACACACACACACAATGTCAATTTATCAGATTAATTCAATTAATTAGTTATGGTGAAAATATTGTGTTAAAATGGTTAATGCATTTCACGCACCTGCCCCAAACCTAACTATCCATCTTAAATTTCATACAGTTGATTGGTGACGAACATGATGCAGGGCAACAACTCAGAATGCAGTCATGTGCCCCTAAAATTTGAGAGATTGGGGCACAAATGTCCCTGTATAAGTTTTTGTCTCATATTTATATCATATGATATAGTTATGCAATATCACACAAACAACGAGTGCAGTATCACACAAGTGCGGTTTTTGTATTTTAAAAAAAAATCACATTCCATATTAATAATAAAAAAAGAAACATTAAAGGGATAATTCTCAAAAAAAATGTAAATTCTGTCATCATTTAATCACCCTCTTGTCATTACAGATTTGTACAGATAGCACACATCACACAGACATCTACATGATGTGTCCGTTTGCTCATATACCATACATCTCTAAAATGTTTCCTGTCAGATGTTAAGTAGACATTTAAGAAATTATTTTTATGATTTAGAGAGTATGTAAATCTATGTACTCATATTTATATCATATGATATAGTTATGCAATATCACACAAACAACGAGTGCAGTATCACACAAGTGCGGTTTTTGTATTTTTAAAAAAAATCACATTCCATATTAATAATAAAAAAAGAAACTCAAAAAAATAATAATTCTCAAAAAAAATGTAAATTCTGTCATCATTTAATCACCCTCTTGTCATTACAGATTTGTACAGATAGCACACATCACACAGACATCTACATGATGTGTCCGTTTGCTCATATGCCATACATCTCTAAAATGTTTCCTGTCAGATGTTCAGTAGACATTTAAGAAATTATTTTTATGATTTAGAGAGTATGTAAATCTATGTAAAAAAAACAATCAGATGTAGACAAATGTTCTTTAGCAGACTTATAGCAGACCATTTGTGTGAATATGCATGACATGCATTTTAGAAATGTAAAGACTGAAGGAAGGTAATGAACATCTAGAAGTAAGAAAATAGACAGAAAGAACAAAACTAAGGAGAGAATTGCTTAAATATTCCACACAGTATTTATTTTTAAAGCATTTTTTAGGACCATTTAAAAATTCACTTTGTAATTAGCTTTTTTCCCTTTTACTTGCGTCAAATTGAAATACAGGAGTTCAAACCACAGTGCCATATAAAATAATATTGTTGAGGCTGAAATTTAAAGTCTTACCTCCAGGCTAAACTCATACTCAAACACGAAATGAAAGTGTAAAATGTTTTAATGTATATTTAACAACAAATACCCCAGTGACTATTGATGTACTGTCTCTGAAGAATTGAACTTGCTTAAATTTCTGAGGCCATGCTGTTGTGAAACCATTCTGTATTCCCACCTCTCGTTCTCTCTTACTATCTGCTCTTTTCTTCACTTTCTCTCACTCTCTAACTCTCCCACTCTCTTTAAACATTTATTCTCTGTCTGCGCCTTAAAGGCCCTTTGTGCTTTGTGCTGTTGATTTTTACAGCTCTTAAAATCCAGAGTATCCATTTATCATTCATAGAACCTAGCTGGCTCGGGCAGACAAAGCCTTGCCTTGTGTCATCTCTAATTGTCATCAGAACAACCATTGCTCCCTTGATGTTGCCTTGTTCTGTATCAAGGGTAAATTGGATCACGTATGAGAAGAGCAAACTAATCTTCTATCCCCTTAAACTGGAAGTGCCATTCATAAACTCTCATGGTAGGACGAGCAGAGCGGCACACTTTTGGCATCACAGCCAAATACCAATGAACATTTACAGACGGTTTATAAATAATACATGAAATGCCTGTTACTCTACATGGCTTTAAAAGTCTACTTGGTCACATGAAGATGATTTCGGTGGTTAGGCAATATAAAACAGTTGATTCATTTTCAAACGTATTATTCTCATTTTCGCATTTCAGTAGCGTTTAGGAAGCACAGTAACGTCGGGAAACATACTTCAGAGTCAAATAATGCAGGTACCAGAGAGGGGACAGAACACAATTTTTATGTATCAAAGTTACAAGCCTGACCACAACACTGAAAAAATGCTGCCAAGATTCCATTCCCAGAATCTCTTGCCATGTCTCAGCGTCTGGCAGTGGGCAAGAGTGTAAAGCTCAAACTGTTTTATTTTTCAGTGGTTAATAATACCATTACTTTGAATGCTGGCTGAAGAACAAACTCCTTGGAAGTGCTGCTTATTTTTCCTCCTGGAGCAATGCTGCTCTCTCAAGATGGAAACTTCCCACATCCCATGGATCTGTTTCTGCAAAATGAATGAATGAATGAATATCTAATAAATAAACAAACCAACCAACCTAGGCCAGTTTATGATATGTTGAGATTTACATCATTTCAGACTTGTGTGCCTGAAGGCAAACAGTATATAAGTATATACGTTGACACCATCTTCTTGATAAAGAATTCCTTCGTTAATATTTAATCTAGTTTGAGACATGCATCCTCTAAACTCCAATTAACATAAAGCTCAGGTAATACTGATCTGCATCCTGCCTAATAAATGTAATGCAAGGTTGCTGTCACCACCAAGGCTTCTTTAAAGACATAGTTAAATAAACATGAGCTGCTTATTTTTTATGTCCAACATTGCCGCCACCAAAATGAAAATTGTTTTAAAATTGACTTTAGATTTTGTGAAGTTAAACTACCCTTTGATAAACTGATATATTTTAAAACTATATTTGACAAAATTCAAGGCAACCAACCAACCTAGGCCAGTTTATGATATGTTGAGATTTACATCATTTCAGACTTGTGTGCCTGAAGGCAAACAGTATATAAGTATATACGTTGACACCATCTTCTTGATAAAGAATTCCTTCGTTAATATTTAATCTAGTTTGAGACATGCATCCTCTAAACTCCAATTAACATAAAGCTCAGGTAATACTGATCTGCATCCTGCCTAATAAATGTAATGCAAGGTTGCTGTCACCACCAAGGCTTCTTTAAAGACATAGTTAAATAAACATGAGCTGCTTATTTTTTTATGTCCAACATTGCCGCCACCAAAATGAAAATTGTTTTAAAATTGACTTTAGATTTTGTGAAGTTAAACTACCCTTTGATAAACTGATATATTTTTAAACTATATTTGACAAAATTCAAGGGAGATATTATTACTCCCTTTACAGTCTGTCAGTAATCAGTGGATAATTGTGAAAGAGGCAGCTGTCCTCTCTGAGAAGTTTATCTTCTGAGAAGTTTTGTTCGTTGTCATGCACCAAATAGATTGATGTCTTGTCTGCAGCTAATAAATGAACACTGGTAGCTTCTAATAGTTGGCTAAAAGACAAGGTGGAGGAAGGCTAGATATTGTCAGTTGAAAACGCTATTATCAGTCTTTATATATATTGTTTCACGTGTGCTCTTGTTGATGATATTCCCTTAATCTTATTCTACCCTCCACTTATATCTTCTCAGACACTATGAAGAAAAAAAAAAGTATTTATTCTTTTGTTTTTATCTTTTCTTTGATATGGCCTCTAGGATGCTGCAGGCAAAGTTCTGGACAGATGGACTATAATGTCCCGGGAAGAGGAGATCATCACTCTTCAACAGTTTCTGCGCTTTGGTGAAACCAAGTCTATTGTGGAACTGATGGCCATCCAGGAAAAGGAAGGTCAGGCCGTCACAGTGCCCTCATCAAAGACTGACTCTGGAATCAGAACTTTCATTGAAAGCAACAATCGCACACGTAGTCCTGGCCTTCTGTCGCACCTAGAGAGCAACAGCCCCTCTAGCATTCACCATTTTGAGAACATCCCAAACAGTCTGGCCTTCTTGCTGCCCTTCCAGTACATCAACCCAGTGTCAGCCCCCATGTTAGGGCTGCCACCAAACGGACTGACCATGGAGCATTCAGGTCTCAGAATGCGAGAGCCAAATCTGCCCAATCTGAGTGAGCCAGTGGAGACCAGTGAATCTGAAGTGTCCCTTTCACCATTTCGTAGCGGTCAGAGTCCCAGTCGAGGAACAATGGGGACCTTACCCAACGCCATTGAACTTAAGACAGAATCCAACAGAGCTTCCCCCATCTCTCCAACACCATCTACACAGCAGTCCCAGCAACCGCAGACACCAACGCTGCAAGCGCAGGGGCAGCAGCAGTCGAGCATTATAAACAACCACCAGATCCATCACCATTTCCAAAAGAACGAACAATCGAAAACCATTACACACTCTTCTTTCTCTTCCAAAATGCATCGCATGCGTCGTATGGGTGCAACCTCACGTAAGGGTCGTGTCTGCTGCAACTCCTGTGGCAAGACTTTCTATGATAAGGGTACGCTAAAGATCCACTACAATGCTGTGCATCTGAAGATTAAGCACCGTTGTACTATTGAAGGCTGCAATATGGTCTTCAGCTCATTGCGAAGTCGTAACCGCCATAGCGCTAATCCCAATCCTCGGCTACATATGCCCATGCTGAGGAACAACCGAGACAAGGACCTCATTCGCTCCAGTTCTGGGACAGCGACACCTGTCATATCAAGTGCCAAAAGTGGCTTCAATCTGACCAGCCCCGGGCGGCCACCGCTAAGCTTTGCCACACCTCCTCTTGACCCCATGATACATTCCCCTCTGCAGAGCCCTCTTGTTTTCCCTTCCCTGAAGTCTGTGCAGCCAGTGCAACCTGTGCCACCCTTCTATCGCACACTGCTCTCTCCCGCTGACCTAGTTAGTCCCCCGGTCTCTCTGCCCACCAGTCCAATTTTGCCTACCACAACCAACAGCACATTTCTGACGGACCAGCAACAGATGTTAACTGCTAGCTCTCACAACATGTATGTATCTGAAACGTCAATGTTTTCTCATCGCCTGCCCACAACTCCCTGTACCCAAGATTCAGTGACTCTCGACCCGATGCCTAAAAAGAAGCCTCGCAAGTCCAGCATGCCAGTAAAGATAGAGAAAGAAGTGATAGATGTGGCAGATGATTATGAGGACAAAGATGATGATGATGAAGATAGCTGTCACCATCACCACCATCAGCCATCCAACATCCATAACAATGTCAATGGCAACTGCAACAACAACAATAACAGCAGCAGCAGCAGCAGCATTCATCACTGTGGGGGTAGTGGACATCAGTCTCCATTGCACGATGAAATGAGTCCCAGTCTAGCCCTTAGAGGCATGCTCCATCCCGACCAAGAAGAGTGCAGTGGGAGTCACGGTAGTAGAGGCCATGGTGACCTGCGCTGTATTGACAGCTTTACCTCTGAGGACCAAGATCATGAGCGTGACTTTGAAAATGAGTCGGAGACATCTGAATCCAAGATGCTCTACCGCGATGAGCTGATGGACCCGGACATACATCAGCCTGCCCTAGACAGAAACATGAGGAAGGAACACCGGGGGGCAGAAGATGAGGGACACCTACAGAAAGATTTGGAGGACCAAAGCCATTCCCCACCCTCCCAACACCAGCCTGTTATGAAAATCAAGGAAGAGATCAATGATCCTACGTATGACATGTTCTGCATGGGTCAATATAGCCTTTACAATGGGGGAATGGCAGCTGCCGCCGCCGCCGCCGCTGCCAGCATGGCTGCCTTACATGAACGTTTCATCTCCTCTATGAGCTATGGATCAAGCCCACCAAAATTCCCTTCTCAATCCCCTGACGGCGATCTCTGCTCCAGTCCTGATCCCAAGATCTGCTACGTCTGCAAAAAGAGCTTTAAAAGTTCATACAGTGTCAAACTGCATTACAAGAATGTGCACCTAAAAGAGATGCATGTGTGTACTGTGGCTGGATGCAACGCTGCTTTCCCTTCCCGACGGAGCAGAGATAGGTGAGACAAATAACTAATTTTCCATTGAAATCTGAAACTGATGTACACTGATGTAAATATGATGATAACTGGTAAACTTATAGACCTGCAGATTATTGTGTGTATATATATATATTTTTTTTTTTTAAACAATAATGAAACTAAATATGCATAATTCACTACACTTTACTATACTATGTTATACTATTTTTTTAAGTGCATTATTTATTTCAAATGATGTCCATTTAAATGTAGTTCCATCATGACCTCAATCTTTATTTTTTATGTTACATATAATAGAGATATAACCTGTCTGGGGAACCAGTTTAATCTTCATTCTTTATTGCATGTTGGGGGGGGGGGGGGGGGGGGGGGGGGGGGTGGCTAATTATGCTTTAACAGGAAGAACATGTGTTGATTGTACATTTCTGCAGACACTTATTTAATGCATTAATGTGCTGTTTACCTGTACTTGCTCACCTGTCACACACAGGTAGACATGCATACATTAGCAGAGGTTGAAGCTTGTCAAACCACTGCATTCATTAGCGCATCAGGAGGTGCAGCTTTCACTCACTGCTAGTTAACACATTTACCGTAAACAGTCCCAGAATACATTTATGCTAGAGGGCAAGCCACAAACCTGTCTTCACTCAAATGTAGACTCTCCAAAGCTAATTGTTTTGGCTCTGCAAGTAAAAGGGGGGACACTTTATTTTGATAGTCCACTTTTAACTAACTTCATGTAACTTTGCAACTCCATGTCAGCTAGCAGTCAATACAGTATTAGTCGACTGTCTGCTCAATATCTGCTCACACTTTATTTTGATGGACATTCTACTGATTATAAGTAACTTTGCAAGTACATGTCAAAATATTCTACCAACCCTAACCATGACAGTCTACTGATACTCCAGTGAGAGTTAGCTGACTTGTTGCCGCAAAGTTACTTACAGTTAGTAGTAATATAATTTAGCTGAAAGTTACACTAATTAGTTTCATTTAGTGGCCCTCTTACACACTTACATACTGTAGATCAATGCAGGCAGTATTTAAAAATTACTCCACCTCAAGGAAGTCCATGAATAGTAGGAATCACGTGGCAAAATACAGAAATATAAAAAGGCTTGATAGACATGCACATTCAAACATTAATCCATCTCAAGTCAAAATTCACTGATGTGGAGTGAGACAAAAGCAGTGTCAGAGCAGTCCATGTCAGAGAGAGCCTTCTAGGCATAGTTAAGTACTATATCTCTATAGTACTTGAGTGAAAGAAAGAAACCTCATCCATCTCATTCACTCCAGAGGAAAGAGAGATAAGAGCCTGTCTCGTCTCACCCTCCCTGGTCACAAGTGACCATTTTATTTAGATAACAAATGATAGAAGGCATGTTCATTTACATTTGTGTGTGTGGATGTGTGCGTGTGTGTGTGCGCACACATTTATTCCACTTTCCTTGAAATTACAACTGAAAAGCTAAGGTGTAGCCACCCCTGATATCTTCCCTGCTTTTGTTGAGTTCCTGTGAGGAGTGGCACCTGTTCCCAGCCCTGTTTGTGTATTAGTGTTACAGTGTGAACGTCATTGGTGAGTACAGTAGAGAACTGAGTAGTGAGATGTTTGTGAGCCACTGTTGTGCTTTCGTACTGAAGTGCTGCAGTAACTTCTTTCCGCCTGTGGAGGGAAGAATGATTCGTTTTTTAATGTGAGGCATCCCTGCCGGCAGTAGTGGAGAACAAAGGTTAGGGGATGTTCCTCTAGAAGGCTAGAGAAACAGAGTGCCCAAAGCAGAGCAGCCTGCAGATTGAGTATATGGGATATCAATCAGACCAACTCAAAGAACGGAAATTCATAAAGGGTTTAGGTAACACTTTAATTTACAGTGTCCTTGTTACAGTTTAATTATACATTTAAGTACTGAATTAACTACATGTACTTACTATATGGTCAGGGTTAGGATGAGGGGTTGGTTTAGAGTTAGTTGCATGTAATTATGCATATTTTTTATTACTTTTGTAAGTATATGTAGTAACGTGTAACAAGGACAGTGTAAAAGGAAGTGTAACCAGAGTTTATGTACTGTAAGTAGTATACATGTAGGAAAAAGCATTTAAAACAACTGTGAGTTTTAATGTATTTCATATGATATTAGAATATTTAAATATGGTATTTGATAGAAATATTTTCATTGATATTCAGATCAATGCCCCTGCTGATATATCGGTGCGTTTTAAGATCAGAGATTATGCTGTAGGGTTAAGAAGAACATCTCTTCTGTGTTATGAAAATGAATTTAATAATACACAGTTATTATCATTTCATGTATATTTTCAAACAAAATTCTGTCACTGTAAACTCTCTAATATGTAAACCATACGCATTCCTATGTAAATATATACTCATCAGTATCATCGTTTTACATTACCAAAATTTTCTCATTAAAATTAATTCAATAATTTAAAGTTTTATGATAATTTAATAATCTTGAACGTGGAACAACTAGCATGATCTGATTTGAGGATGTCAGATTCCTGCTGGAGTTATAGTGTTGCAACATCTCTTTTATATACACAGGGGCTTGACCATGCAATGTTCTAAACACCATCACAAGAATTTTAAAATTAATTCTAAATTTGACAGGGAGCCAATGTAAAGAAATTAAAATTGGGGTTACATGAGATCTCTTTGATGACTTAGTTAAAAGCTTAGCAGCAACATTTTGAACGACTTGTAAACATTTCAGGGATGAATTACTAAGACAAGTAAAAAGAGAGTTACAATAATCAAGTTGGGATGAAATAACTCATTACACCTTTTACAATTTTACACATCAAACAATTTGTTTGTCTACCAAAAATTCAAATTTGAAATGGATCCATCACAAACTGATGATAGATAGATAGATAGATAGATAGATAGATAGATAGATAGATAGAATGTCAGTCTGAACATAGATGGTTTTAAAATCCAAACAACTAATGCTGATGTGGCATCTAAATTCAGTGTTAACAGACTTCGCCACACCGACTTTTAAATGAGCTCTTGACATCCCAGAATAAGAAGTTGATTTGATAAATTGCATCCTGTTCAGGTATCTCAAAAAAGCATCCATTTCCTCTTTAAAATGAATAAACATTGGCTAGAGGATGCAATTATTATAATAATAAAAAAAAGTGTAATGAAATATCAGGGATGTGATATGGGGATTTTTATTTTCATGTTACCCTCACTGTTGCAAATGACCCTGAGTGTCTGCCTGGCTCCAGATTCCCATGGTGTGCTAATATTCAGTCTACGGTCCCACACAAGCCAACTGTGGTTAGGGAGAGTGAAGGTTAATTATATCTTTCCATTCCTCTCCTCTCTTCCTGTGGTGTTCAGACATATGATGTCAGGCGTAGAGAATTCAGCACTCAAGACTACGACTAAACTTTGTCATTTGTGTTTGTTGAATATTCTCAGCTATTGATGGCCTTGACATAGAGAAAGATCTGATCTTCAGCTACCCACAACACATTAGAGGAAAAGATAAAGACAAAACAAAGCACCTCATCAGTTAATGCGGGCGGCTCTCTTTCCCTTTGCAATTGAGTATTACAACTCATTTCGCAAATGTGCACACTTGGCAGGAACCGAAAGGGCCATCAAATCCTAAAGATGATTAACATTCTCGGGACAAGACACATTAAGAGCCATACCTCTCGCCTCCTCTGCAGAGTAAAAAAAAAAGGATTCTCAGGAGAAGCTGCCTCAAGCTTTGGGCAAATTAGTTTGGCTGCCACATTAGAGGTCGAAAGGGAGGGATGCAGAGCGAGCGGAGGGGGTGTTGGGGGATGGAGCAGGCGACTGAGGGGCAGAACTTAGCTGTGGCCTGAAATGGGGTTGCAGGGGAGAAGGAAATGAGGCAGAAAGGCTTAACCTGATAAATGAAAGGGTAGACTCTCCGCCATTCAGTATTAGGGCTTGGCCTTTGGATTTTTTACATTTTTGTCAAAATAAACTAACTTAAATGGATTGTTTGCTTGGTTCCATTAAAGCTTTTGTATCTCTCTGCGTTTGCTATTAATATTAATTTTACCTTTTTTAAGACCCTTTAAAGACCTAATGAAGACCTTTAATATCTTACATATTAGCTTTGAGATAACATATAAGCTAGTGTATTTCTAAACATTGTAAAATTATTTTAATTTTTTTTAAATGCTTAGAAAATATAAAGATTAAAAATGTACAGTCTCTCTCTTCTGAAGACAGGGACCCCAAAAATGTGTCCAACTGAATGCTTTCTTGAACAAGAAGTCCATTATAAGTAACAATTATTTCAGACTAATAGCAGTTAGCAATTAGTGAATCATGAGTTGTCTGTGTGTTTTTGGCTGCTCAGATGTGCATACCTTATTTAGTTTTCCAGCTGTAAGTTGTTTGCGAAGGAAGGAAATGGCTGAAGTTTATTCATTTTAAAAAGCAAGCAAAGGCAATGCAACTGTAACAGTGCTGTGTGCTCGCTATACTATTATTTTGATGTAAAATCAAAAGGTTGCCTATAGATACAACATACAGTAGTTTACAGATACAAATAATTTAAAGCATACCACTGAGACATATCAACACTGTTCTCGGGTCTCGGCTCGAATTGAGTTGTAGGTAAAAGTGGTGGCAAGAAGTCCTCCAGAAATAAATTAAGTGTCTTCTGTCAAGTGCATCTTTGCCAGGCTGTGATGTAAACTAGACACTATTGGCTATTTTTTTTTCTATGTAGCACTCACAAATCCTTTTAATAGGAAACATGTCAACACTCATCAAACCACTTCACTGGGACTTAGCGTAGCATAAATGTATCTTATAGTTAAGACAACAATAATATCATATTGTAATAACATCATGTAGCATGTAAGTGTGTTTAGATGCCAATTAGTTATGCCAGCCTAGAGCTTATGAGCAGTGTGAGGGTGCAATTTCCAGGGATGGTCACATGCTGCAAAAGGAGCCGCCGACTTAAGCATCATCAACTGCATAAAAAATGACAGTCACAATGAACAAGTTCTAATAATTGCTAAAGGTTACCCCAAATACAACTAGCTACCCCCTTAGAAATTTTAAAGATATCATTGATAATAGTTCATTGTTTCCTGTCAGAACTTTCTTAAAACATTGAACTGGTCTGATATTGTATGAATAAGCAAAATACGATAACAGTCAGCTATATGAACACATGCATATTCTTCCATGCTTATCAGTTGACCACCACATGCTGCTCTCTTGAATGTTGATGATGCTTTGGTGGTCCATTCCTCTATACCTTTATCACCAGAAAGGGTCCCTCTATTGAATTTATTTTTACTTCTTGCAGGAGAATGTCGGATAGGGAACTAAATAATTAAAGAAAAGGGACCCTTTTTGACTGCATCAACCATGGCACTGCTGGTAAGCTCTACAATACATTGTACAATCTGTTTCTCAGTCACATTTAGGTGATTATTTAAGTTACTTTTAGCCCTTTTGCATGGCCTGGGATCCCTGAGGTCTTTTTCTTTTGTTTTCTTGTCTACATTACATTTAATTTTAGACTGGAAATGTGGTAGGCAATGTTTGTATGGCACTCATAGAGGCTCAGCCACACGGATATCTTGGTTGTTTTATTTTGGTTTTGTTACTCCATTTTTTAGCCAATTCTACATCGATATTTATGCCATTGTTAACTGAACATCATGAGGACTGACTTATTGCATGGTCTCATATTTGAGGGAGTTATTTGAGGCAGTTGTCTAGAGGCAGAGCAGTTGCAAGAAAATAAGTCAAGCTTTAGATGAATTGAGGTAAAGTCACTTCCTCTTGCTATGTGTTATGTGATCCTGGACTGGGGTGAGAGAAAGCCCATCTTTATTAAAGTGAAGCCCAAATGAACAATATGCTTATGGGTCTCGATTAAGCTATCTTCAGGAGTGAGTCAGTGTGCTAATGCTGTCCAAGTCTGAGTTAATATGCTATTGAGTTTCCCTCGATTATTGCATTACCACGGCTCAAATCAATTGATAAACTCCCATTCAATGTGGTGGAGTATTTAATTGAGTCAGAGTCAATTGCATTTGTGCATGCCTGCAGACATGCTGACAGGAGTAAACACTTTAGCAGGATACTGTTTAAGCTGTGTTAGAGTTATTGAACTCTCTGCTGCGTCAGACAGTAGTGAGCTATAACATGCATTCATGCAGTCACTCAAAAGCATGAAAATATAGGAAGTGGGATTTTTTTTGTGTGTGTGTGTGTTTATGTATGTTTGCAGATCTTTATAAGTTTTCAGTTCAAATAAATTGCTACAGGAACCCTATCTTCTCTTCCCTGCAGACATAGCTCCAACATCAACCTGCACCGCAAACTACTGACCAAAGAGCTGGATGAAATTGTCCTGGACCCCCAGCTTACAACTTTGCCTAAAGAGCTGCGTGCTGAGTTCCTGTCAACGATCTATGCTAACCACCATCTGGGACTGGAGGGGGTAGGGAATGCTGGACCACCGCGAGGCAGAGGACACGAGGGAATGAGATCCCCAGTCGCTAGAGAATATTCACACAGCAACGGCTACTGCCATGGCCCCAGTGAGGACTACATGGTGCTGGACCTGAGCACCACCTCTAGTGTGCAGTCAAGCGGCAGCATGCAATCCTCACAGGAGTCTGATGAGGGCAGCGATGAGGGCATCCAGCTGGATGACGTGGAGGGTGCTAGTGACAATGAGGACTGCATGCCTAGTACTGTGGCTAAGACACTGGCCATGGAGGGAAAAGATCGTGAGGACGCCAGGAAGGAAGGAAGAGAAGGAGCCACAGAGGAGGGTTTTCTGCGCTGTGACCCTTCGTTCTTACCGTCCGTCTTGGCATCCAGTGGAGGTAATGGCACAGGAGGCATCCTTTGCACCATCTGCCACAAACTGTACAGTAACAAAGGGACCCTTCGGGTGCACTACAAGACTGTCCACCTGGGTGAAATGCACAAATGCAAAATTCCTGGCTGTAACATGATGTTTTCTTCTGTGAGAAGCAGAAACAGACATAGCCAGAACCCAAACCTACACAAAAATGCCCCCTATACCACAATGATTGACTAGTCCAGACCCCACCACCACATTGCCTCAAGTTCCATATGCTCCACGCAACAACCCCCTCTCCGTTCCCCGGCAACAATCCCATAATGCTATAAAAACAGCATTGTTTCTCTCCAAACACCTTTTCGAGTATGAAAAGCTAGAGCAGAATTGTGCCCTTTTGACATTTCCGTTTTTTTTGGAAGCAAAAGACTGAACACCATAGATCTGTCCATCCCTGACACAAACTTCTCGTCAGTCTTTAATTTGTGACTCTTGCCTGCAGAAACGATAATGAGAAAAAAAAACACAAAAAAAACTTGTATTTGTGTAATGATAGCTTTTAAAGAATTCCATACAAGAGCATGACTGGCTTAAACATGTAAATAATAATGTTGTGAGGGGCTTTGGTGTGAAACCGTTGTATTGATGGTTGATATTTTCTCTTTTTTGTTCACTTGTTTTTCTTTTTCTTTTAGTCTAATACTTTCATTTTAAAATTTAAGCAAGACAAAGTAGCATATGCCTAGCTAGCTTGATTCATTTATATTGGCTTTAAAAATGTTTTACCTTAGAAAAGAAAAAGTAAAAACTTGTGACTTGTGACTTGTTTTATCTACCTGTTAGATATACAGATGGAGCTGGCATGCTTTTAGCTCTGACAAAGTACCTTTTTTTCTTTTATTTTCTCATGTTTATAGCTTTAGTACAAAAATGAAAAAAAAATGAAAAGGAGAAAAAAAAAAAAATTTTGCACTTTGCAACAACACTAGTGGGACTTGTAATATTATTACAAGGATAACACTTTACAATGATAGTTGTCCAACGTGAAAGTGACATTTTTAAGGATACAGTGCCAAGCGATAGTTACTGTACCTTTAACAGAAATGTGCCAGATCTTTATATGAGAATAATCTCATTTGACATGATTAAACCCAGTATTCATCCCATTTAGTAAGTGTTTCAGGTATATTCATTTGAATGCAGTAAATAAGTATTACTGACTCTGATCATATCATTTGAAGAGTATAAGTGTATGGTTAAAGGCTGAATTAGCCCAGAGGTTAGGTAGAGAATCTTTCTACTGCATGTAGTATTACTTTAAAAGAGTTAGTAAGAGTCCTGTAATTTATTTTGTCTCTATAAATTTGATCAGTTTTATCGTATAAAAATGCCATTGACATTTCAGAGTGCCACACAAGAGAGGCTCTAAACTGTGACCAAAATCAAAGACAGTGTTCCAAAACCCCATGAACAGAAACGACAGATTGAGAAGAAGTATAGGCAGTATCTCCTCCGATGCTTCAGTTCAGAACCTCTGAAAAGCGCTGACATTTTCATCTTTATCTTGTTCCTGGCAAGTATTGTCTATTGGCCACACAATATCAAGACAAAGAAGAAAGCACTATTCAATTTGATCCAGCTAGTGGGTATGTAGATATGAGTATTTATTTCTAGTTATCTGTTTATAATAATGAACTGAATGCAAATTAGCCCTTTGATGTCTGTTGCTGTGAATTGGAATAAATGAAATGAAAGATAATTATGAATGAATGAAATGTAATTTACATTACTGAAACTCCATGCCGTTCAAAAGGTTATTAATGTTGGACAAAGACTAGATGAATTTGCTCCCTCCTTTATGCAGTGACAGTAGCAGGCCTTGCGGTATGATGGAAGGAATGAAGATTAAGAGATATCTGCAGCAGTGTGTCACTAAAAATGTGCTGCTGCACAGAACCTGGAGATATTTCCACCTCTGATCTGTCTAGTAATTCAATTGTCAATTCATTAAATTCAGTGATTCAGTAAATGTTGCTGACAATACTGCATCGTGGAGTGAGCCAAGCTCTTCTTCTGGTTTTCTCTTTTCTTTCCTTCCTCTGTTTTCTCTTGCTCTCTAGCACCCTGTCCGCTGCCTCTTACCCCCATCACAACTGCTGCCAGTGTGGGGGTCCTACAGGGACACTAACTTCACCGGATGGCACACAACACAGAAAAGGAGTTGAAATTGCCTGTTTATTCCACATACAGGGAAAAATTGAGCACAAACAGCCAAGTTTCCCTCTAGAGTCACAGCAGTGTTTTACTTTCCTACTCTCTCTGAAAGGCCTGTGAAAGAGTGCCACTTCAGAGACATTTTATTGTTGGAAAAACAATGGCCAAACTAGCTCATGCACCAATAACTAATCAATAAGATGACAGCAAGATGAGGACCTGTTAACCTCAAAACAGAATGCACTTTTAAGACTGACAAAGGCTGGTGCTTTATTAAAATCCAAATAATAATAATAACAATAATAATAATATTTAGACAGATGTATATAGATGGGTAACGTGATATCACAAGTTATCAACCTCATGGCCTCCATATTTCCCAGACTGTCAAACTAAAGACTTGTAGAGAGACACAGCATGGACACGAAGGAAAAGCCTTGTATTTCAACCTATTGAGACTTCCAAATCAGAATCCCTGATTACATGCACATTGTGTCTCTATTAGCATTAAATTGGTCTAATAGTTATAAAAAGGTACAGTACATTGAATAGCCATATAATATATGAGGGAGAAATTAGGTCTTACAAAATGGGTTTTTAGTGTCAGTCGTTTAACAAGAGATGCGTATGACAGAAGGAGGGAAGAAGCAAATGAAAATAAGCCAGAATTTCGCAGGACATTCTGCTGTAATGTGCTGATCTTCTTTTGGAGAGTAAATTCCTACTCTTGTACGGTAGCCCCCGCCCCTCCATCTGAGAGAGTTGGGCAGTCATTACCTGTCCTGCATTGTCCCCATAGAGTTAAGCTTTTGCCATGGAGCCACTGGCTAAAGGAGTCTGTCAGCCTTAAATATTTCATTGCAGCTCTGAGGACAGGACCATCCCAGACTGTAGTATCACAGAATGTAGTATCTTGTGAAGGTGATCTGTAAGTTTGCTGTGTTAACGCCGTTCCTTCGAGGGCATGGAGTGATGCAGGACAAAAATAAGATCAAATGGAATTGAAACTGCAGAGCAGAAGACTTGTGTCAAACAAAAAATAGACATTGTACAATCAAACACAGAGGAACATTCTGATCAGTTTTATGAAGATCAGTGATACAAAGGAAAGAAAAACCATAGTCCATAATTCAGTACAAGTATGATGTATTCTGTGTTGTTCAACACAAACAATAATAAGCCTGAAATATTTGTTAACCTTTTCTTTTGTTCTAATGTGATGTTTGATGTAGTTGTCTTGTTTGATCGTCCTTTATTGCCCACTGAAGAAAAGTACATCCACATCAGAGGAAGTTCACTTGAAGTTCAGTTTTTTTGTGTGAAAAAAGACTTACTAAGGGTGATATTGATAGCCTAACAATGCTACTTTAGGTCTAAATTGTTTACTTTTTGTCCCATGAGACAGTATGATGTCCTCCTTTAATGATTTTACATTTCTTGGAATATTTTGTATCATAACCTCTTTTTTTTGGCATAAAATGCATATGGTTTTGGGCGTGTAAATGGAATTTTTGTACAAATCAGAATTCTTGTACAATTTTATATTAAAGATTTATGAGTCACTGGCACGTTGAAGTACTTTATTCTTTTGGATCAGACAATTACATTTATTTCGTTTCTTTGCATACGTTGACGTTAACACCATGAAAATCAACACCGAAATGTCCTATTTATGTCATAGAGGATTATTGAAATATGATATATCATATCATATAGATTTACTTAAATATTAAAATTTTAAGTAAAAATTTGATTTACAAAATGTTTTGAGCATTTTTTCTAAAACAACAAAATTTTATGCACAATACAACAATAATTGATGGTGTGTTTGATGTTGTGGTACTGCACATGATGTGCATTCAACATCTGTTTTGATGCATTTATGTGCCATTGTGCAGCGGACAGAGACAACTAGTCAGCAAAAGCTAACTAGAAAACTTTAAATGAATGACCGACGTAAGCTCATGTACTGTCAGCATTGTGTTTGGTTAGGTTAAGTTTTGATTGGTGTCAGCATTATAAGCTTCTACTAATAATGTATTATTAGATTTAAATAATAGTGTAACCAATAATTTCTTGTCATTTCAATTACTTTGGTTAAATATATTACTAAAATTATATTGTCTATATGAAATTATTTTGAAAACTGAATTATATTTAATAAATATAATTATTCAATTATATTTAATAATTCAAGGATATTTAATAATTAATAATGTACATCTGGTGGCTTTAGTGCAACATCAGAATGAGTCATTATAATTGAGGAGCATCTTGTAGTACTGAATGTGTAGCTTATGACAATGGTTTAGAACCCAGTTAGCCAGGGAAGTTTAAAATAAGTTAAACATATATTGCAAAATAATCACGAAATTGCATTATTTAGTCATACTATTCAACTGGTAGTCGTGTTAGCACCTATTAAAAGTCAAAAAATCTAAACTCTATTTTTGAAATGCATGTGACTTGAGGCTGAGCTCTAATTGGCTTGTTTCAGACTGCACTGCGCCCCAGACCCTCCCACATTTTATTTTAGCGAATCAGTATTGTTTTGATCTATTTTAGCCTCATGTGATTGGATATCTCTTCCGAGATGAAAGTAAAATAGAATTTTATCTTTACAAAAAATAATTTCACAACACATTCAAATGAAGAATAAATAAATAAATATAGATCATCATGGAGCTTGGACAGAGTTGGCTAGCTGGATGCGATGTAAATCATGCCTTTTATTGTTTTCCCTGTTTGTTATTTCAAAGTCCTGCCACCGAAGTGCTGTGGACAACGCAATGCAGTTTAACTCGAGGCGATCATCGCGGTCCAAGCTCAATGGCTTGTGCAGATGATATCGTTTTCCAGTGGACATGTCTCTTTTCAAGTAAACGAGTCTTTATGGAAGTATTATTATATGCACAATATTAAAATTTCTTCAATTGGACGTACATTTAATCATGTCTGACAATTTGAAAAATATGTAGTCAATACCATTAAAATTAAGATTTAAAAAATAATGGTCTGTAAGTATTTAGGAGATTACAGTTTTTGCATACTTATTATATTCGGCTTTATTAAACTTTATGAAAATATAATGAATTTATATGCATTTGTTTTACTACAAGTCAATTTATTGAACAATTTTCACAGTCTTTAAACTGAGATCTTAAAGGATTTTATATCCTGTGGCTCCCTCGTGTGGACAACATCAGTATTATGGCCTTCATCTCATTCATTTTTTCATTTTTTTTGTTGAATGATTACAAGTGTTTAATGATTACTTTACTGATAATACACTCACATTAAACTCAAATTCACTGATTCTGTGTCATATTTTCACGCTTTAACAGTTGAATTTTCTGAGGAATTGAGACAATTCTGGAAGATTATTTACAAAGCAGTCTTTTGTGGTACACTCTTAAAAATAAAGGTGCTTCAAAAGGTTCTTCAAGCGATGCCATAGAAGAACCATTCAGTCAAAGGTTCTTTAAAGAACCATCTCTTTCTTACCTTTTTATAATCTGAAGAACCTTATTTTGCCACAAAGAACCTTTTGGGAAACAGAAAGGTTCTTCAGATGTTAAAGGTTCTTTATGGAACCATTTAGACAAAAAGGTTCTTCTATGGCATCGTGAAGCACCTTTATTTTTAAGAGTGTATAAGTGATGATTCTACCATATTTGTTACAAGGAGTTGAATTTGCAGCTTTAGCTACATGGAGTATACACGAGACTAGATAATGATCTGAGATATCATCACTCTGCTGCAGAATTTCAATGCCATTAATATCAATTCCATGTGACAGTATTAAATCTAAAGTATGATTACGACAATGAGTATGTCCTGACGTGTTGTCTAACCCCAATGGAATTCAGAATGTCTATAAATGCTGATCCCAATGGATCTTTTTTATTTATCAAAATAGATATTAAAATCACCAACAATTAAAGCTGTGTTCACGCTAGCAGCGACTGCATGTCACCAGGGGCTGGCGATGAGGTTGCTAGTGGGTGTTCTCACTACTGGATGCCTTGAGAGCGAATCAGGTTTCTTGCCACTAAATACAAACATTTTGGAGGCAAAAGACTAAACATAATATAAATATGAATTAAATCCGTACATACAAACAAAGATGAATGAGAAACAGAGCCTACTTTTTTCCATTGCATATGTTTATCTACGGGCTGAGAGGAGAACGATCACATGAGCTCTGCCGTCTACTTTCCTATTGGCTGTCACTCCCGAAATATGTTTTGTACAGTGCAATTCTCACCAGTGCTCACCATTGGATTCTCGCCAAACTCAGTGAGGTGTGTACCCATAACATGACACAATTGCATAGGGACTGTGGTACATAGACTCGACCTGCTGGACACTGAGGAGGTGTGGGAAAAAATGAATGAGAAACAGAGCCTACTTTTTTCCATTGCATATGTTTATCTACGGGCTGAGAGGAGAACGATCACATGAGCTCTGCCGTCTACTTTCCTATTGGCTGTCACTCCCGAAATATGTTTTGTACAGTGCAATTCTCACCAGTGCTCACCATTGGATTCTCGCCAAACTCAGTGAGGTGTGTACCCATAACATGACACAATTGCATAGGGACTGTGGTACATAGACTCGACCTGCTGGACACTGAGGAGGTGTGGGATCAGTTTGTTGAGTGCGGGTAATTTCCTCCATAATGTCCTAGTGGACCAGGGCCACCAACAAAGACGATGCAAGGATAGGCACTGGTAAAGTGGGTTTTGAGCTCCCTGAAGGCTTGTGCTGCTGTGGATGTCCACTGTAGCATGTGGGCTACAATTTTAGTTTGCAAAATGGAGTAAGGTAGTGACATAACCGGCAGTCAGAATTTGCTCTGATCTGCTTCGGGCATTCCAGTCTCCAGCTCCGCCTATGCATGAGGATTCCCTGTCTCCAAATCCAGCCTTTGAGTCCCGGACACCACCTTGGCCCTCCGACCCATCGGCTCTGCCTTGGCTCCTTGCTCCCTTGTCTTCACTGTGGCCCGTCATCCCACTGGCTCCACCGGGCTCCCTCATCCCTCCGGCTCTGCCTTGGTCAGTCATCGACCTTCCTCCGCTATGGGATTCCATTCCTCTGGCTTCGTCTGGCTCTTCCTTCTCTCTGGCTCCACTGTTGTCCTCAGCGGCTCCGTCTCCGCCGAGGTCTTCCGGGTCCTCATCTCTGCCCCGCTCGCATGGGCCATAAGCTCCACCTTGGCCCTCTGGACCTGGGTGTCACCCTGGCTCTCCATCTGCTCGGCTCCATCTGGGTCTCCACCTCCAGTGACTCTAAAGCGAAAATAAAGGCTTTCTAAAGTGAAACAATGCATTTGTGTAAGAAAAATTATCCATATTTAAAACTTTATAAACCATAATTTCTAGTTAGTAGGCGTAGCGTAAGCTCCAGTGAGAAGTGAGGAATGCGGAAGAGCAGAAGAGAGAGCAAAACAAAACACGGCTCACCGTTACAATTAGAAGTACAAAATTAGGTTTTGTAAAGAAAATGTGTACGACTGTTAGTGGAAGTCAGAGATTACGGTTTATGAAGTTTTAAATATTAATATTTTTCTTATACAAACATAGTGATTTGCTTCAAAAGATTTGTCTGAAAGAAGAAAGTCACACACACCTAAGATGGTTTGAGGGTGAGTAAATCACGGGGTAATTTTCATTTTTGGGTGAACGATCCCTTTCATATTAATTAACATATCCTATCTTTTTACAGAAAATATTCAGATGTAAACCCCCTTTGTAATCAATAACATTTTCATAAGTAACTGTAATTTAATTACTCATTTTTTTCTCAGTAACCGTAACAGATTACGGTTACATTTATTTTGTAATTAAATTATGTAACAGCGTTACATGTAACTAGTTACTCTCCAGCACTGAGTATAATGCATAATGTCGTGATGGACATGAAGAGAGTGCACTGACCTTGAGTCCAGCCCAATTTGCTCTTTGTCACTCGTTGCATTCTCATTCAGACTCTGTCAATACATGGTTGAATAATAGACCCTAGGCTATTGATTATCCAAGGGTTGTTAAAGATTTTTTCTCCACTGTTCCACCCACTGCCACAAGGATGACAGGTCCACACAAGGGACACAGAGCTGCTGGCATCCAGCAAACCTGCAACATAACTTACTGTGTTCCCAATGAGGCAGAATCGATTGAGCACAACCAATACATCAAGCCCAAGCCCGACTCTTTCACTATAGAACAGAGTGTGTTGTGAACAGTCAGCAAGGAGGTCAAGGTTTGTCTAACAAGTGATTCAATGGCACCTCAGTAATTATGTCTCTATGTCAGACTGCTGTGCAGCATTACAATTCAGTGAAAATCAGCTGTGTATGAATAGAGGGTCTGATTAATAGATGGCTTTTGTTTTATTAGACAGATATATTGAAATGTTTACATTAAATTATTGGAGAGAGAGGTGAAATAAAAACACAGTATAGGCCAGACTTGAACCTCCATCATCTGCAAGAGCACTTCTCTTCTCAGAAGACAAGCTGTCATTTTTTGGGGAGAAAAAATTGAGAATATTTTTTTTATAGTTTGCTTACAGTATTGTTTATTGTTCAAATGTATTTTAAAAGGACTGATGAAATGTGTTAGTGTAATTATTTTTCACAGTGAATAGGCTAAGATAGGAGAGCTGAGGACTGAGGGATATATGCAATAGAGAGAGAGAGAGAGAGAGAGAGAGAGATGCTCTGAAAGCTTGATAGAAGCTGTCTGTTCAGCAAGACATAATTAGCAACCCTCTCCAAAGAATTACTCTATAAAGCACTTCATCAAGACTGACAGCCACAGGAGGACCCATCTGCCATATTATGCCACCGCCATTGCCTAGTGACAAAGTCAGGCACTGTGAATATCCATACTGAACTATTATCTGTAACTGGTTTCTAGAATAGAAATTAAATCATTGATATAGCATTTAACAGATAATTAGCTAGAAGATTGTGAGTTCATCTTTGTTGCAAAGGAAGGTAGTTATTTCCTCCTTGAGATCGTTGTGCGGTTTTCATGTTGAATTTCAACAAATTAGATGTCAACTAGAAGTGTGGGTATATGCTATAAATTGTGGAACTATTGCTGCATAGTGGCTTTACAAAATCCTGAGGCCTTAAAAAGTAGGGATGGGCAATACTACTTATTTTGTTTTCGATACGATACCGATACTTTTAAAGGCAAGTCTCGTTGATATCGATACGATACGATACTTCTAAACTGAACTTTGAAATTATGAAATGTATTAAATTACTAAGAATAAAACTGATAATGATACCCACTTAACTTTATATTTGAAATGCATTTTAACATTCAATATGCCTTAATTGCAACTTATTAGGTTACATTTTTGTTTACACGTGGTTGAAATATGTTTACTGTAGTGGTAACCATGGAAATCTATAAATTCTATAGTTGAACTGTGGTCACTTTAGCAAAACATGGTTCATTTTCATAAGGGACTGCTAGTGAAAGGCTGTTGCACACATAAAATGCAACCTTTTTATTCTGACAGCTATGAATTATTCTAACATTACAGAATAGAACATGATCAATATGAACTTTTAACGTTCAATTTAAATAAAAGTTTTTGCACAAACTATGTAGGCTACAATTTCAATTTGTTTATTGTGAAATAACTCAAACATATATGTTTTTTCTGTCCTCTGATAAGCATATATGTTTGAGTTATTGTGAAATAACTCAAACATATATGTTTTTTCTGTCCTCTGATAAGCATATATGTTTGAGTTATTGTGAAATAACTCAAACATATATGTTTTTTCTGTCCTCTGATAAGCATATATGTTTGAGTTATTGTGAAATAACTCAAACATATATGTTTTTTCTGTCCTCTGATAAGCATTGTTCTGGGCTGCCGTACCCAAAAGCATCAATGGTTTCTTATGATACTTTTGGGAAACGCAGCCCTGTTTGAATGCCCTGACAGCAATGAGTGAACACTCTCTGTGATTGATTGGTTCTGTCTTGCAACATTTGCGTGTGTTCAGATGAGCAGGAAAATAGTTCTATCCTACACAATTATTCACTAACAGGTTATTTGTCCTGTTTAATACACATTGTACGCATTCATTTTTTTGTTTGTTAAATAAACAAAATCACTGGTAAAAAAAACACCTTCGTATCGATATTTTTTATTTGAGTATCGATTCCCGCATCAGAATCGATATATCAATACTTCAGGACCGATACGCCCATCCCTATTAAAAATGATACATTTTGGAGAAACTGGCAGAATCCCATCCTTGACAAAAGGGACATCAATGAAAACTACAGAATGCTCCTATTGCATATCACTGAATGGTAAGCACTGAAATTAATTGAATAGTGTCATAAAGATTTCTATTCCTTTTCTCACATCATGATTTCAAATGAATGCACTGTATTTATACAAACTAAATGTACTGTTAAAAAAATATATAAATACAAAAAGATCATAATTTTAAAGGTCTGACTCCCCTCCTCAGATCCTCCAGCAATCTTGTATTTCAGGCATCAAGCTTTTATGGCTCAAATATGCTATTTATTGCAGTTCGATGATGATTGAGAGAAATAAACCTTCCTCAAAAGCCTGTTGTGTCATATTTGAAATTAATATTTTAGCATGAAAATAATAATAATAATTTTTAACATTAAAAAATGATGTATGGATAATCAAGAAAACCCAAGCTGCTTCAGTCCAGTAAATGTTCGTTTTGAATTATTATTAACAATATAAAAGGTATTCTTATATTTGATTTACTTTAGAAAATATCATTAAAGATTTCACAGTAAAAATAATTATTGTACTTGATAAAAAGAATGAACTTTCAATTAGAGGGCAGAAGGCATGAAGTAGATTGAACAGGTTTATTAGCAAAGTTTTGATCATGTTGATCAATTATAGGCCCTATACATTTATATGTGATATTTGTGAAAATATAATACAGTAAGTTCGTAAATATACATTATACTTAGTTTAACAGAATGTTACAACAAATGTTTATTGTAATTATGAGTGAATAAAATGCTTTAAAAATGTGGCTAAAATGCTTTAACAAGCATCGCCAGACAAGCAAATAAAAAATCATGAAATTGTATTATTTGTGCCCTAATAAGATGAAAAATAGCAATAAATTATTGTCTGTTTATGGTCATGCCCTTTTGAGGGTTAAAGTAATGTTTAATGCATTATTGTCGTGTGTTACTATGATAATGTTTAGTATTTGTGTGCATGACACTGTCTGTACCATCTACACATTATTACTGTTATGAACTTTGATTCATAATGTGGCTTTCTCTTTACCATCTGTGTTTTTTGGTGGTTGTCACTGTATAATTAAGGGTACAAAACAGATTAATGAAGTTAATGAAATATGCCATTTTTAACTGCAAATTTAAGTTCAATCTGTAAAACATAAAATGTTTCTACTGTATTTTTTTTTTCTGTGAAGTTCTAGTAACCACAGGTCATTTTTTTTACTTTTTCTTTACAGTGTGAATATCAGTTTGAGAAAGATGCATAACAGTTCAAGACCAAGACTTAAACTCTTCAGAAGTGTACTAAGGTAGCCTCATTCTTTGTACAAACTAATTTTTGGTAACACAAGCTTAGCCAACAATGGGCATGTCAACATATTAGACTTTTAAGTGAATGGTATTGATTCTGTTCTACACCAGTGAGGCCTGCAATGCTGGATAATGCTATTGATGAGCCATCAGTCTTCTATAAAACTGTGGAGGCATGCGGCTTCTTCTAGCAAACACAGAGAAGAGACAAGAGGGAGGAGAGTAGGAAAAAAAACATCAATGGACAGTGATGGAGAGCAGAGACCAGGGCCAAGATGCAAGCACAGCAGACACACTAAGGACTGTGTCTATGGTTTGGGAACCCTAAATTAGAGGAAAGACAAAAGCAAGGAGAGAGAGAGACTGTAAACAGCTGTATTGATCCTACTTCAGCCAATCAAACCATCGTGCATGACCACAGGGTAGCAGGTTTGAAGTGCTTGCTTGACATGTGCAGGTGCACATATTTACACAATCTAAAGCCTTACCAGGAATTCAGATGAATGGCTATTCTTTTCCTAACGCAATAACAGGTACTTTAGCAGAGACAATCCTGGTTGGTGAAAAGGATAGTGTAGTAGAGGTGAGAATGAAAGGAGAGAGCCGGGTGGGGGGTCGCCACCTAGAGACAGAAGAAAAAGCTGAAATCATAACAAACCCTTCTCCCAGATCCACTGCCTGCACTGTAATGACCTCTACCAGACGGGAATTCCTTTTAATTAAAGTGGAGGGAGATCAGTTAAGCAGATGGTTGTCGACAAATATTAGGGGAAATAGACTGTTTAATGGTTTAATGGTCTATGCACTTATCACTCCTATTTTCTGTACTAAACTGATAAACAGGAAAGGGTGTTGTTAATCAACCTTGGAACCTTTAAAGCCAGAGATAAGGAGAAATTTGGTATCTTTGTAAATTAACTTGAGATTTTACCAAGACTCTGGTCTGCTTATGTTCCCTTATACATATTTCAGTCTGATGGCCTCTGAGTTCTGGTGTGGAAGTTTAAAACTGTTAGTTTCCTGCATGTTCTCCCTTTGTCTGTGTGGGTTTCCCCCACCATCCACAAAAGACAAGCAGCATAGGTGCCCGTGATAGACTGCAGGGTGTCCATCTGCTGCCTGTGGCCTGGGATGCTGCTATAGGCTCCAGCCGTCCTGCAACCCTACAGAGAATAAGAGCTTTGGAGAATGGATGGATGGATGTTCATTTCCCACTGATCTGGGCTCCCTCACAGTGCACCAATTACATTGTTATCAGCAATACCAAAGTATGATACCAAAAATATGCATAGCATGTGAAAGACATGCAGATGAGCAATAGCACAGACCAGTGGTGGACTTTTAAAAGAAATCTTTCTTGACAAAATTAAATTATTAAAATTATTTTTCCAGACAACAACATTTTTACATGATTTTTTCCTGCAACATGCCACTGATACAGAGCATTGCTGGATTCACTGGATACTGGATGTTGAGGCAAATACCAGTCTAGCCATATACTCCATAATGGCGACATCAACTGCCCTCCATATGTGTATGTATAAAGATGTCTTACTGAGAAAAAAGCTGTTATAGCCACTATAATAGGTCACACCTGATAATGCCTATTCACCACCTTCGTTTTCTCTCTATTTTTCTCCCTTCTTTTCCCTTTCTACCCCTTATTCCCACGCAGAGAGCATCTGGAATCAATTGCCTCAGAAAGTCACCCAAAGTCATAAAGCTTTCAAAAGCACCGCAGAACACAGGGGTGTAGCAAAAAAAAAAAAAAAAGGAGCGAGAGGTCACCCAAAGTCATAAAGCTTTCAAAAGCACCGCAGAACACAGGGGTGAAAAAAAAAAAAAAAAAAAAGGAGCGAGAGAAGAAAAAAGAGAAAATGCTGGCAAAATTGGCTGCCCAAAGATACAGTTCTTGACCAGCATGCGAAATATTTTCTTTCTTTCTTTTTTATTAATTATTTTTATTTTATTTTTTTTGCAGTGGTGCCACCTGAAACCTTGTGTCATGCATAGTCCGGTCAACGGATTCACATATTGATCAATAATATAAAATATACAATTGTGTGATTATAATTTTTAATGAGTAGTAGCAAAAAATATTTTGGGTGAGCTGTTCAGGGTCTCTGAGACCCCAGCTATAGAACATGATAAAATGCAATAGAGGTGTGACGTGCATTCAGTTTCTGTCTAGTGTCGCGGTTATTCTAAACTATTCTGCTGAATCCCAAATAAGTGCACACGCGCACACACGCACACTCGCGCACACACACACACACGCACGCACACACACACACACACACACTCGCGCACACACGCACACTCGCGCACACGCACACACACACACGCACTCACGCACACGCGCACACGCACACACACGCACACGCACGCACACACACACACACGCACGCACACACACACACACACGCACACGCACACACACACACACGCACGCACACACACACACGCACTCGCGCACACGCGCACACGCACACACACGCACACGCACGCACAAAACCAAGTCCCGACCTTCCGATACTGCATGATGTTCGAAGCTTCAAACGTCTTCAGTCACGAACTCCTGAGCTCAGATTCAAGCTGCTACAGAGCTTGTTTGTGGTAATGGCAAAAAGAAAGATTTTAGAACAGCAGTGAAAATTATTTTGCATGGCTTGTGTGTCAGTCAGTGTATTTGAACGTTATTCTTGTATCCTGGAAGAATAAAGAATACATATTTGCGGCTCATATTTTCGGCCTTTTCGGTTTCAAACACTTTCAGTTTTTGGCCAAAAGAGAAACGCGGATGAAAAGAGGATGAAAGTATACAGAGTGCCGCGCCGCCCGGAAGTGCTCAGCAGGCAGGTGTCACTCTCGCTCTCGTCGTCGTCACGCTGCACTCAATATTCCGCTCTATGAATGCTTTGTATGTATTATCACAAAATATGTAAACAATATTTTTATATTTTAGAAATTTTATTATTATTGTTTAGCGCATTATAAACATCTCTGTTTCCCCACTCACAGCTGCTACTTCTGTCACTTTTTCTCTTGACAAGAAGTGCATTTATTCAGTTCAGCGCCAGGCGCGAGTCAAGCAGCGCGGAAACAGTGCTATGCTCATCGTGCTCTTCAATTGCACGCACAAAGGCGCCGGCGTAGCCTGTATCCTTTCATATCAAAGCGCGAAATAAACTACGTGCATGCAATGCCGTGGTCAGTTAAGTCGTAAAGTTACCAAAAAGGCGATTAAAGCTGCCTTAAAACTGTGCATGCATGTAATATGTTTTATATGAGTCACATTTAAGAACATGTCTCTGAAATGGTTTTCAAAACTGTCCTGGAGCAGCCCAGCACTGTCTCACTCATCTAACACACCCAATTTAACTCGTCAGCTCATTAATAGAGACTTTAAGACCTGAAGGGGATCAGAAAAGGTCAAAAGAGAGAAAATATGATGCTTGTCAGATCCACGTCACGTTCAGCAGCGGCAGCTCTTAAAGAAATAACAGCCAAATAACCTAATAACCAGCTGCTGTGATGTCTATTAATCAAAGGACAAAGAAAAAAAAGAGGAAAAAATAACTTTTATAGTTTTAAGGATTCATCTATTTAATTTAGAATTTAGTGTTTGAACTTCAATTTCAATATATCGAATTGAACCTGTAACCCTGGTAGGCTGAATTTTCTATTTTAACCCTTTACCTGATTTAGCTTCTTTGTTTGCAATCAGATAATTTTAAGCCACTAAAGTCAAGTCACCTTTATTTGTATAGTGCTTTATACATTACTGATTGTGTGAAAGCAGCTTTACAGTGTCAAATAGTTTGTCAATAATGCAAGAGGACAATAACAAGCAGTAATTTTTCAGTTAAAGTCAGTTCATTGATGATTCAGTGATGTCATTGTCCAGTTCAGCTCTCTTCCAATAGTGTCTGTGCAATCAAGCCAACAATACTGCCAGAAATTAAGCGTCCTCAACTAAGCAAGCAAAAGGTGACAGTGGTAAGGAACATCTCGGTTACGTAAGTAATCCTCGTTCCCTGAAGGAGGGAATGGAGACGTCACATCGTGACCGACGAATTGGGATCTCGCTTCGAGAGACCAATCTACTTAGAGTGTAACTAAATGAGCCAATGCACATTGGCATGCAATTATTGGATCCAGCTGCCGCTGATCACAGCGTGAGCATAAAAAGGCAGCCGGTGCAATGCATACCAGGTTTTCGCTGAGGAACCGAGCTGGTGACCCGGCTGCTCAGCGGTGGTACAGCAGTCGTGGCGACGGGACGTGACTTCTCCATTCCCTCCTTCAGGGAATGAGGGTTACATACCTAACCGAGACGTTCCCTTTCAGTCGGTCACTATGAGTCACGTCGTGACCAACGAATTGGGATTCCCTACCAAAGCGCCATGGATGCTGCCCCATCCAGTGCCCTGTGCGAGCCACCTGCGCCCCTTTTTGGTGTAGGCCGGGGCTCGCAACAAGAAGACCATTCACCATTGTCGTAGCACTACCCACTCAGTGAGATTGGATAACACTGGGAATACGTACCCGTTCCACTTGGAACAGGGACGCTGCGGAAGCCCCATCCTTCCCGAAGGAGGTTTCAGAAGCAAATACACATATGAACATCCATTTAGGTGCATATGGAAAATTGGAGGTGATTGTAACCCTCTTGGAAATGGCAGAAGTCTGCCGGGGAAACACGGGCTCTGAGGCTATACCGTGGACCTTACACATATGGGATCCACTTAGGTCTCACATATGGAACCCAGCCTTCTACCGGTTCTCAAGGATTCATCTAGTGAAGGCCTGGCGCCGGACGTTCCACCACATCTGACTGCCGAGGGGATGGAGGAGCTCGACAGGGTCTACAGTACGGACACTCTGGAGCATTTTTAGCAAGCTGACACTAAACCGGGGCCTCTCAGTGCCTCTACCCGAGGATATCGGCTCCACACAAAGGCTATAGAATCTAGCGAACTTGTTGGGGGTCACCCTCATTTGCTCTACAAATATCTGTCAGCGAGCTGCCACGAGCCAGCGCCCAGGAGGATGCAACACTCCTAGTAGAGTGAGCTCCCAACCTGAGCGGGCAGGGCACACCCTGTGCCTGATAAGCCAGGGTGATGGCATCCACAATCCAGTGGGCCATCCTGTGCTTAGAGACAGTCTTCCCCTTCTGCCGGCCTCCGTAACAGACAAAGAGCTGGTCTGAGGTCCTAAAGCTTTGTGTCCGGTCTACATAGCATCTCAAGGGACAGAGCAAAGCTAGGGCTGGGTCTGCCTCCTCACCACCTGATCCCTTAAGGGAGTAGTGGGAACCTTGGGCACATAGCTGGGCCGGGACCTCAGGATTACCTGGGAGTCAGCCGGCCCAAAGTCTAGGCACGAATCGTCGACCGAAAATGCGTGCAGGTGCCCTACCCTCTTGATGGAGGCCAGTGCAAGCAGGAGCAGAGTTTTCAATGAAAGAAACTTTAGCTCGACTGACTGCAAAGGCTCAAATGGGCCCTGCTGTAGTGTTTTAAGCACTAGAGACAGGTCCCAAGAAGGTATGGAGGGGGGCGGGGGAGGATTTAACCTTCTCACCCCCCCTAAGGAACCTGATGACCAGGTCATGCTTACCTACCGACTTCCCTTCCATGGGGTCATGGTTAGCAGCAATCGCAGCGACATCGACTTTAGGGTGGAGGGAGACAGCCTTCGCTCCAACCCTTGTTGCAAAAAGGAAAGCACAACCCTGATCTGGCATCTCCGGAGGTCTTCTCGGTGAGGAGCACCACTCAATGAACAGGTTCCCCTTCAAGGCGTAAGCGTGTCTCGTAGACGGTGCTCTCGCCGAAGAGATGGTGTCAACTACCTCTTGGGGTAGGTCACCTAGAACCTCCGTGTCCCGTCCAGGGACCAGACATAAAGTTTCCAGAGGTCTGGACGCGGGTTCCACAGGGTGCCCCGTCTCTGAGTCAGTAGAACCTTCCTCAGAGGAATCTGCCAGGGAGGGGCTGTCTCGAGGAGCATTAGTTCGGGGAACCAGGTCCGAGTGGGCCAATACGGCACCACAAGCAGGACCTGCTCCTCGTCCTCCCTGACCTTGCACAGCATCTCAGCTTGCGCAAGGCTCACTAGGGGAAACGCACGGCCAGCTGTGTGTCCATGCCGAGTGTTCCCTCGGTCAGGGAGTAGAACAACTGGCAGTGAGAGGTTTCTGGAGAGGCAAACAGGTCTACCTGAGCGGCTCCAAAACATCTCCAAATCAGCTGATCGCATTATTTTTCATATGCATCTGTTTATATAAGAGATCTCTCGTTTCTCCGTCCTGTACACATGTGTTTGTTCGGGAGGTTTTGTACTCATTCAGAAGATGTGTAATTGCGCCCCCTAGTGTATAACAGTGAAAACACGAAAAGCCATAAAAACTCGTCTTTGGCGGGGAAGCCTGTCTTCTAAAAGACGAGATAACTTGTCAATGGTGGGGAAAGAGTTAACAGCAATTATTATATGATGCAATCAAACTTATAGCAAAATGTGGTAGTTCTGTATGTTGTTTCAGGGTTGGCATCATCTCTTCTCAGGTGTTCTGGATCCAGACTGAAGCTTGAGTAAATCCTAGTTACCATGGGATGTCAATGTCAAAAAACAGAGAAACAAATAGAGACATAATTAGCGTAGCTGCTGTTCCAACCAAGCAAAATTGATTTGTTTAACCCAAACTAAAGAATAATAATGTGCATTTGATCAGATATACAGTGGGTACGGAAAGTATTCAGACCCCCTTAAATTTTTCACTCTTTGTTATATTGCAGCCATTTGCTAAAATCATTTAAGTTAATTTTAAGAGATGTGTCTTTAATCTAGATTTAAACAGAGAGAGAGTGCCTGAACCCCGAACGTTATCAGGAAGGCTATTCCAGAGTTTAGGAGCCAAATGCGAAAAAGCTCTACCTCCTTTAGTGGACTTTGCTATCCTAGGTACTACCAAAAGTCCAGAGTTTTGCGGCCGTAGGGAGCGTGATGGATTGTAGCGTGTTAGAAGACTAGTTAGTTACACAGGAGCTAACCCATTAAGGGCCTTATATGCAAGTAATAATATTTTGTAACTGATACGGAACTTAATAGGTAGCCTGTGCTGGCACAACTGATCTCGAGACTGTGCTAGTATAAGCCAATCGTCGAGATAGTTGAGGATGCGAACATCCTGCTCTCTGAGGGGAACAAGAGCCCCCTCCGCGACTTTCATGAAGACAGGGACAGCCCGAAGGGCAGGACCTTGTACTGGTATGCCCGTCCTTCGAACGCAAACCGCAGAAAGGGTCTGTGGCGCGGAAGGATCAACACATGGAAGTACGCGTCCTTCAGGTCGATCGCTGCAAACCAATCTCAGAGACGTACGCACCCGAAGATGCGTTTCTGCATCAACATCTTGAACAATAACCAGTGAAGGGCCCGGTTCAAGACACGCAGGTCCAAGATTGGTCGTAACCCACCGCCTTTCTTGGGTACAATGAAGTAAGGGCTGTAAAACCCCGTCTTCATATCAGCTGGAGGGACCGGCTCTATCGCATCCTTCGCCAGTAGGACTGCGATCTCTGCTCGCAAGACAGGAGCATCAGTCTCCTTCACTGTTGTGAAGTGGATGCTGCTGAACTTGGGGGGACGCCGGGCGAACTGAATCGCATAGCCGAGGCTGATGGTCCGCAGAAGCCAGCGAGACGGGCTGGGTAGCGCTAGCCAGGCACCCAGATACCGTGCAAGTGTGACCAACAGAACCACCGCCATACCAACAGTGGGGCAGCGAGGTGGAATGCAGGGACCCAACTCGGGCGGCTTGTGAGCGGACCGGAGAGGGGTCTGAGTGTGCAGTACAACATTTACCTGGTTCCACAGGTTGGCAGAGGGTGCGAGAGTAGGGCCTTTGTTGACGCTCTCGAACTGCCCGTTGCTGCCGGCTGACGAAGGAGGAGGATGCATGAGGTCCGGTGTTGGGCTGTCCGCGACTCTCCGTGCCCTCCTGGGACCCAGAGATAGAGAAAACCGCTCTCTCGTCGAGATTTTCCAGATTCTTCACCCGGCCCTCGTCTGGGGGAGGGAGAGGTGCCTTCACCATCCCCCAAAAAGCAGCTTCCTCCCTCTCTGGGTCACCCGTCCCCGGGGCCTCTTGCTCTTTCGCTCACCGCCAGGTTTGACAGGGGCCTGGACGGGTGGGGCGGCCTGCCTACGCCCAGCTCCACGGCGCCGCTTGCTGGAGGCTGCTGCGGATGCAGTGGATTTGTGGTTAAAAAGTGTATATATATATATATATATATATATATTTTTTTTTTTTAAGAAAATGACTAATCGTTTCGCTAGAAGACGCTTATTCCTCGGTTGGGATCGTGTAGAGGCCTTTGAAGCTGCATTGAAACTGCATTTTTAACCTTCAATCCGTTGAGCACCACTGAAGTCCACTATATGGAGAAAAATACTGGAATGTTTTCCTCAAAAACCTTAAATTCTTTGCGACTGAAGAAAGAGAAACGTGAACATCTTGGATGACTTGGGGGTGAGTAAATTATCAGGAAATTTTTATTCTGAAAGTCGAGTAATTCTATTAAAATCTGTTGCTGTCGTGTACTCAGTACTGTAGCATGCAAAATATGTATTTAGTTGTGGGTGTTGTGTTCGCTCCGCGCAGCTTGTAGGTCTCCGTCTAACCAGCTAACAGCAATATCTGTTCGCTCGCAATTGTCTAGAAATGTGTCGATGAATAGAGAATGTTTGTTGTTGTTATTACTTGGAGTTCTGATAAAGAATAGAGCAATACGTTTGGTGTACAAACTGCAGTGCTTCATCAATAAATTTCTGCATTGGGCTAACGCATATACCATGGCTGTTTGGGTGTGGGCTCAGTGGGCTTTTTCATTATCAACATGGATATTAAAATCCCCAATAATTAAGACTTTATCTGCAGCCAACACTAACCTTTCCTCACATGTCCCGCTGTGGGAAATACAGACTGAAAACATCCCACTGCTGTTTGACCCAATGATACACAAACAACCTTTTCTCGGCTGGATAAAGCAAACCAGCGTCTCACTAGTAAAGTTTTGATGGATGAGGATTGCAAGCAATGTAAAGACGATTTTGGTGATGTACAGGAGTCGTACAGTAAGCACTCGTGATGTGCAATCAAACCGTGTATGAGCACAATTGATGCACTGATCGTACATTGTATTTATGCAAACACATATCCGTACAATTGCGTTGTCTGTTCAGTATTACAGCTTGTCTTGTCTAAATGTAAACAAGCTCTTTGCCATTGCACTGTACGTACTGTGAATGTACACTGTGAAGTTTTTTCCTCTGTTTTTTTCTTTTCTTTTCTTTTTTGTTGTTGTGTTATTTGGTGTGTGTGTGTAAATGAATTAATTATATGGACTCTTATCATGTGGTTATTTGGTGTTCTTTTGGAGTCTCCAAGTGTCCTTTTCAGAAAGACACCTAAAATTACCTTGAAAAAAGCTTACAGTAAATACAGTTTTGTGAGAATCACCCTTTAATCTTCTGGTTTACTTTGTTGGATATAGCAAATGATGGCAAAATGAACGTGCTAAACAAGATAAATTGTGTATGCTTCATTTCACAATAAGTGTGCGAATAATCGTACAAAAAAAGTGTTATTAATCGCGATTAAAAAATTTAGTCTTTTGACAGCCCTATTATGAAGTCGGATTTGGTGTTAAGAGAAGAAACCTTAATTTGTTTTATAAATATTAATGTGCAACAGACTTATCAAAACATACTATAAATAAACAAATACCAGTCATTGAAATTGCAGTTATATATACCAAACATGCTACTGATGTGATCTTTGTTAACTATAGTATACAATTCAAAAAGATTTTGAATTAATATATAGGCAAAAAGGTATAAAATGAAACTCATGTGATGGGGAAATTGGATACATTTTTACACATTTCTTGAGTAGTTACATATAGAATATATAGGATTAAAAGGGTTTATTTATCTGTTTTAAAGCCTATTAACTGAGAGTCAAAACTCTCTATAAATTCCTTTGGGTCGTAAAAACAGTCTTATCTTGCTAAAGTGTTTTTGCTGCCATGGTAACCAGAGGCCTGGTTCTGCCTGGTGTTAGTTGCAGTTCGGGGTCGTTCACAGAACTCTAACACGTAGTTTTCTTGTGGGGTGAGGTTTATTGTGGATTATTTGTTAAATAAAACAAATAATTGCATGTCTGATCCATCTCAGTTGTTTCAAAGATTTACAATCTGAAAAACTGAAAATACACTTAAAGCTATTTGTTAGCTTCTCAGGTCAGTTCAGTTCAAACTAAATATTTGTTTTCACCTGGATAAGATGCATCAATTAAACACATGCATACACATGAAACCAAAGTTGTTTTATGTTTTGTGGAAAAAAAGCCTTCTCTGTCACAAGTGTATTCCTTTGCCTGTTACCAAAAGATTGCTGTAATATTTCCCATGTTGCCACATATGTTTAAAACACAGAGTGCAGCCAGTTACCGCAGAGTGGAGAGAGATCAGAGAAGGTGTGCTGAAAAAGAGGGAAGGAATCACAGTAATCCCTGAGGGCTGGCTCTGGCGGAGGAACTGAGAGGTGTTTGGCTTGTGTTGCATTCTGGGGGAGTGCAGTGTCTCCCAGAAGGAGGCTATAAAAAGACAAAAGAGGCAGCAGGCCATGTGGAGTGACTGTTGAAAGTGAGTGAACACCCACTCCAAATCCCCTGCTACCAGAGACACACACTCATATACAACACACACAATATACAGCGGACACACACAGAGAGCTGGAACAGTAGAGTCATTAGCGCCCTCTTACTTACATAAGGGATGTAAATAGAGATCAGTGCTCAGCTTTCAGAGCATCAGTGGGGAATATGAGACTCAATCATAAGGTCTCGCTGCACTTAGCGCTCTCTCTCTCTCTCTCAAACACACACACCAACTCTCTTTTGTACATTCAAGTACGATTTTACAGTTAAAGCACATGTTGCTTCAATAGAGGTGTTATGTCCTGGAGAATTTCCATGCTTAAAACTTTGAAAATGAGCAAAGGTTTTTGGTTTGACATGGACAACAGTGATAAAAAGAGTGCCAGTGCCAGAAAAAAACCATCATCTTACAAATCTGGTTTATTTGAATGGTCAGAGTCATACAAAAATAATTATATTTCCTGCATTCTCATTTTCTGCAGTGTTTTAGCGAAAGTATCAATCTATTTCGCTGCTCACTGTGTTTCTGCTGCTGTTGTTAAATTAACTGTGTCATCTCGAGCTCTTGTAGCACTTTGTTTTTAGCAGAGGAGAGAAGCAACACACATGGAACGGAAAGGGCTTGAACGAAGCACGTTTGGCTCTAGATATAAATATTAGAGGATATAGCGCCAAACAGTGGTGTAAAGTATTCAAATAAATGTTATTAGTTACTGTACTTAAGTATCTTTTTTGCTACTTTGTAGTTTTACTGAGGATCAAAGATATTAGCAAATTTTGCTTTCTGCTTGACTACATTTTTATATAGTATATGTATTCTTCACTCCAATACATTCGTGAGTAATGCAATTACTTGTTACATTTTGCATGGCACCGAACTTTTTTTTTCAGCTATAAAAGAAGTGATATCACCATCTACAGGTTATTGTAGGTACTATATCTTGTGCGTTTTGCCCTTACTCAAACTTGTCAACAAGTCTACTTTTCATGAATAGGAGTGCATTCTCAGCGAGTGACTGAATAGCAGGTGTTTCACCTATGAGTCGAAATCTGCTAAGTGGTAATTAAATGTAACAAATGTAAAAATGTAGGTCTTTTATCATAAATTATCATTTAACATTTTATCAAACTTTTATGCTTGCCTTATTTTTTTTACACAACTGAGAAGATAGTGATCTGTATTTTATAAAAAAAATTACCAAATTTTGATCACAAAGTTACACTCATGTGCATTAGGTATTAGGTATATTACAGTCTCTGAAAGCATGCTGAAGCCACTGAGCTCGCCATTTTCTCCTGCTCAGAGAGTGTGGGTTTTCCAGGAAATGTCTGTACTCCCTGGACTTCTGCAGGATTCTCATAAATAGTACCGTGTACAGTGCAGATTTTTTGACAAACAAAATGTTACATTCAGCTGTCACAAATTTGTTTACTTTTGAAAATCACGTTTTTTTATATATTTTTTTTCCCAGGAAAGGAGTGGTTTTGATGCACATGAAGTTGTTTTTTAGTGTCTCTTATAACAAAAATCTATTATTTAAGCCCATGAAAATGCTGATCATGTTGTAAATAATAGTGAAAAATCCCTTTTTAAAACTGTTGATCACTGTTTTTGTTGTTCGATTATTATTATTTTGATTTTAGAAAATAAACATGTAATTGCTCACCTCACAAATCACCTGTTTCTTTTTTTTCACTATTGCATATGTGAGCATACATTTAGTACGATTAGTATGATTATTTTAGTCAAATAAAAAGTACTGTTAACATCAGATACACCAGAATTTTACTCAAGTCATTTTGGAATAGGTGATTTGTAACTTGTAATCAAGTAATTTTCATTATAAGTTATCTGTCTTTTACTCAAGTATGGATTTTAGGTACTCTTTACACCTCTGGCACCAAAACAAGTTTACCATAAACAACCTGAGTGTTTTGATGCACTGCTAACTTTGAACTGTAGAGACAGTAAAATGGTGCAACCATTGTCATTGTCTTACAGTCCGCTTGGAGCCAAGTCGGGGTCCAGAATAGGACCACTGTTTGAGGATGCTTGCTCTATATGAAGCATACAGAATTTATTCAAGCCACAGAAACACACATATTTTGCTAAGAAATGCACAATACACAATCTTCCAGCCTATAGGGTGAAGTCTTTATGTACATGAACAATTATTTGGGACAAATATGATTTAATGGAAAACAATGTGAGTGGCGCAGCAGGATTTTAAACCGTGTCCTGAGTCGTAGCTGGGCGATGAAGACAGACGCCAACTGGTGTACACGCATAGAAAACAATGTGTTTGAATTTGAAAGATGTGCACTTCTCATCCGGTGTGCGACCCCTTTATGGGGGATTGATTGATGTGTACTCACTTGATAATAAAATACCTTTTATGAAATCATTTAGAATGCAAAACAAAAGTTAAATAAAATTTTCCACCATTATTTTTTAACAAATAAGCTTTTGATTATTTATAATGTTTTATTAAAGAAGATTTTCACAGAATGATTTTGGCAAAATTGTATTTTATAATGATCCAAATGCTAATTGCAATAACACTAACTACAATTGAAAGAGTGTCCTATTTTTTATGTCCAATTTCAGCGGGGGGGGCAAGCTACCTCTATGCTAATCATATATATATTTTAAATTTTGATAAAAAGATTCAGCAGGACATTGGTTAGATAAATAAATAAATAAATAACATTTAAATGAAAACTATCCCCATTCCAACAGCATCAGCATTTTCTAGCAATTAGTCTTAAGGGCCAGTGTAAATTAGGTCTCCTGACAAATGAGGCACAGAGAGATAGGACACAGGGTTTCAATAAATCTGAGGCAGTGCTATGCTCAGGGCTTTTCTCAAGTCTCTGGGGTTGACCTATCTCTCTCTAAGGCTATGCAATGCTCAGGGACAAGCAGCCAACTGCGTAAACAAGTTTTCAACACAGAAATCTCAAAGCAGTTTCACAGACCCCTGGTAGAGGCTTCTAGATATTGGTAAAAGAACAGCAAAGGCTAATGTATCCAATCCAGAGAGCTTGTACTTGTTTAAGAGTGTCATGTTGCCATGCATCAGCATTAGTTGTGTTAGGGTGTGATTGAACTGTAGCTGATTTGATCTGCTTGCAATGAAGCCACTGCAATTGGGTCTGACTCCTTTTGAGACAACAAGGGTTCTTTAGTGCTGATATTGGCAACGCATCATCTTACTAATTTAGCCTGACAAGTAGGCCGATGTACACTGGTATGACAGGTAATGGAGTCTCCTGGAAATGCTTCACTAAAGATCAGGTTCAAATGGATTTCTGGTTAGTGTCCATTTAATGTGATTTCAAAAAGGAACACGCCACAATAAAGTGCTGCTTAAGGTAGGAAAATGTGTTTAAAGAACAGCAAACTGAGAACATCCTTGAAGCAATGGAATGTAGAATGGGACTCTGAAACACATTAATGGCCCATTTGTCTGTATTACCTCGAACTAAGCGGAAACTTCCAAATGCAAGATGATGAGAGGGAAAAATAATGTGGTGGCGGCTTACTTCATAAGGTACATCAAGGTATCATTGAATTATATAAAATAACTTATCAAGAACATTACTTCATCTCTTTTAGACCATTCCATTACTCCTTTATTACGTTTAATACATTAATAATATAAGAATATTTTTATATGAATATCCCACATTTCTGCCACAATACCATGGTTACTGTTAGTGTTACTTCAGTAAATCCATAGTAAACTTTGGTGATTTGTTGATTGAAAAGCCTTCTAACTGGATCATTGTGGCAGAATCTTTCTGCTGCTTTCTGCATTAGTGTTGTTAAGAACTAGAGTACTGATTCATCTGGCTTTAAATACGTTTAAATCACCAAGGCATGTGTGGTTTTTATCGGAGAACACTGCGCCAAACTCTTGACACTCCGCTGTTTAGTGTTTACATGATCAAGGTTGGTCAGCGAGTAAATGCATTCGCTCTGAGCTCACTCTTTAAAGCCGAGCTAATAAATGTGATATCTGAATGGCCATGTCAGACATCATCAGTGCCGAATTGAATAACAATCTTACTAAATTTACATTTAGATTTAACCAGCACTTTTAAATTTGCCAAGATGTCAGGCACTCACAGTAAACATTGGACTATGGTGGCTGGTGTCTCTATTTTCACGTTCCGTACAATAGAATTACCAATAACTAAAGCACTTTCATGAGGTTTCTCAGTGGGTGCGTCACTGAGTGGGGAGAACCTGTTTAATGTTTTGATCGGAACGGAAGAGCAGACTCTGCCGCCTCACAGTCACCCTGCTGCATTTATCACAGGTTAATGTCTCGCTGCTGACAGAGAAGCCTACACTAAATATGTGGCAAGCACGGCAAGTGACAATAACAGGAGAAGCCAGGACTCACTGTGTTTGTTGAATGATTCCCACTTACCACAGTTGTTTGATGAACAACTCGTAAAAGAGAGAGAAAACTGCACTAGAAGTTTAAATTAAAAAGTGAACAATGTCAAATCAATTTGATAGATAATATCAGAAATATGGTGATAATGAAGTTATATTTTAGCAGTTTAAACACCAGATTCCAACAGAAAAACAAAGCTGCACAGAGCTACAGTCACAAATCACTCAGCAGCATGACAGACAGGAACAGAAATATATATATATATATATACATTCCTGTTCCTGCCTGTCTTTCAAGATGTTCAAGACCTTTCTGGGCCTTGTGGTAGTTCCGTTACTTTCTATACAGCGTCAGAAAGTACTTGGATTTTATCAAAAACATCTTAATTTGTGTTCCGAAGATGAACAAAGGTCTTACAGGTTTGGAACGACATGAGTGTGAATAATTAATGACAGAATTTTCATTTTTGGCTGAACTGTCCCATTAACCCTTTAAGAGGAGCAAGAGAGATGTGTGGAATAGTGTACCAAACTAGTGGAAGTTGAAATGTGCTGTCTTTGTTTGATATTTGTTGTGAGAATCAGTATGGTTTTCTCGCCCAAATTCCTCCACAGCTTGAAATGTTCTAAAACAACATTCAAACAGAATATATTCTACATACTTAACAAAATTGTAAGATAACATTTTATTTGTGTGTATTTAGAACCTGCATCAACATTTGAGTGATACCCTCAGGCTGAATTACACACTATCACTTTACACAAATGCTTGAAAACAAGAAAGGTGTGCAAGAAAGCTACATAACCTAGCATTTATCTCAAGGTTTTAAACTTCAAACAGGACAATTTCTTTCCTCCCTGAGAAGAAAAGTTAGGATGGCAAAATTCAGAAGGATTCAGAATAAATCTTTGAGATGCCATCTTCCTCCTCCTCTTGCTAGGCATCGTGCCTGCATATGCCACTTCTGATTAGGCCTGCCATCCCCTCACCCAGAAGCTGCCGACAGGAACAAACTGATTACTGCAGATCTTTAGGGGATTTAAAACACTTTTTTAATGTATTAACAGCGGCCCTCTCACTAGCTTCCTTCTCACCATCTCTTGCATGTATTTATGTATTTTTCTTTTTAGACAGGGAAGAGTGTGGTGTTTTTTATTTTCAGATGAAGAGCAAATGAATAAATAAACTCAGCTATTCCCTCACCTCCCAAGGTGCAGTAACTGTCATTGGTGATAGGTGAAGATGAGACAGGATCTTTGAAGTTTTTTGACATAAAAGTGCAAATAACAGAAATAGATCCTTTCGGCTTCTCATGAAATTAGGACCAACCCTTTTAGGAAGAGACGGAGTTGGCCTCCACAGCCACATCTAATCACTCTGACTGCGGTGTGTGCTCCACTGGGAATGTCAGAATTAACAGGAAAGACTTTAATCTGCCTCAAGGGGGGGGGGGGGTACAGTTTGCTAAATTGAAATTGGTGCACACAAAAAAGTTGTGTTTGGGATTGAATGGTTTTGAGAACCACACACACACACTAAATAAAACATAAAAACAATTTCCAGCAGTTAGTTGCAGTGCAAGTTGTTTTATTATTATTATTACTATTATTATTATTATTATTAATTCTTTTTTTTCATGAATCAGACATGGGGACAAACACACATCAAGATTAAAAAAGGTCTGTTTTAGTTAATGTTAAAATTCTGCTTCTCAAAACAAAACTCTATAAATATCATAATGAAGATAACTGTAAATTATTGTATTATACAGTAATAATATGTAGTAAAAATAGTGTAATATTTAGTAAAAAAAAGTATATTAATATTAATTACTGACACAAGCAGTCTGATTGCTCAAAATATTAACACTAAAAGAGCACTTTTCATTTATAGTAAAACAAAAGCTAGAAAAGAAAACAATGAATATGCTGAACAAGTAGCCTCTTCTCAAAATGGATCAATACTGTAAAGTGAGGGCTTGATGTTGTAGAGGGCTCTGCTGTCTCACTGGTTTAGGTACAGCCAGACTTTTGTGAAGGTTAGGGATTGTAACTGTCAGTTTATGTCAATCACTTCACTCAAAGGTCACAATGAGTCTGTATTTTATAATAATTAGCCACCCCAAAACAACGTCTGTTGTTTTTGCACATTGTACCTCTCTCCATCTCAGGGATGATCTCAACTGAAGAGCTGAGAGGTAATGAAATGGCCTCTTTATCACAATTCAGACAAATGTGGTGAGAAAGAGGCTATATATTTATTTGATCCCCTGCACACTATTATAAGCCTTTGTTTGGAATTGTAGGAATATAAACTTACTTTGCCAGTACAAATGTCATACAATTGACTAATTCCTAAACAAACATTTGGAGTACAGAAGACGCATCAGTGCAATCTAGTCCACAGCTACTCTTTTCACTCCATGCATACTCATCAAGCATTTTCAGCTCAACTGTCCCACAACTGTTTTACAGCGCGGCTCTGCTGCTGACCCAGTGCTTCACTCATGCATACTCGTCTGTTTTTTGTGTTGTTTTGCATTACTTATTTGTTTTATTTTGTTTTATTTTATTTTATCCATCTTGTTAAGTTGCTACATTCATTACAAAAATGAGATGCTTGACTTATTGGGTGATTGTACACCTGGTGATGCTATATATTTATATGAATAATTTTGTATATTAATGAGATTAATATAAAAAAAATAAGGTTGTAACAACGTTTGCAGATTGGGAAGAAGGAGGCGGGAACCGGCGAATATTTAAATATAAAACTTTAATAAACAAATAAACAAACACAAAACTAAAGTAAAAGTGGCACCCCCTCACAGACGACTGCCGCATAAAACAACAACATAAAATCCAGGCCTGGTCCTCTCTCGTCTTGCACTGTCATCACTCCTCCTTTTATCCTTCTGGAGCTCCTCCGTGGGAGTGGTGCAGGTGTCGCTCATTATCATTAAGTCCACCGGCCTCGCTCCATTCCCACTCTCTCAGCCCGGCCCACTCGTCACAAAGTTTCTTAGTCTTTTTAAATATGCTGATGATATGGCTCTCGTGGGTCTTCCACATTTAGGAGACATTGGCAGGACTTCTACATATCATGAGCTTATAAAAAACCTTTTTGAGTGGAGACAGTTGAGTGCACTTGTGATAAATACAGACAAAATGATAGAGTTGGTAATTACTGGAGATAAATGGAACACCTTGGAATTGGAACCTGTAGTGCTTGATGGGAATCCAATAGAATTTGTCTGTACTTTTAAGTATTTGGTGACATACACTGATGCCCAACTTATTTTTTTAAGAGAATACTGACAGTATTTGTAAGAAAGCCCGACAAAGGTTGTATTTAGTTAGGAGGCTCCATCACTTTATTGTGAGTAAGAATATGCTTGAAATGGTCTATAAACATTTTGTGGAAAGCATTTAGATTTTTAACATAACGTAATCTGAGTCTTGTAAATAGAGTCAAGCTGTCCAAGATTGTGAACGAGGCAAGCAAGATAATTGGTAAGATGCAGATACATTTGAATGATCTCTATCTAAGATGGTTGAGGATGTGTCTCAGCCCCATTATAGTGAGTTTCAACTCTTAGGGTCAGGGAGACTATAGGCAACCACATGCGACAAGGAAAGTTTGCCAATTATATTTCGTGCCCATTGCTGTCAAAATGTTTTCATAGATTATTGTATATAGCATGTTTTTCTTATGTGTATTTATATGTTGGTGATGTACTGTGAAGCCAGAGATGATTTTCCACAATGTGGAAAGTAAAGTAGAGTAAAGTAAAGTAATATAAAGTAAAGTAAAGTAAAGTAAAAGAAAGGATGCCCTTCTTATAGGGATGTAACGATTCAATCAACTCACGATTTGATTCGATTCACGATTAGATTTTCTCACAATTTTTTTTTACAAAATGAGATTGAAGACATTATCGAGTAAATGAAAAGGTGTCGTTTTTTTTAGGCTATTGCTGCATGTTTCTTTGTGAAATTAAAATATAACAAAACTACATTGACATTGTAAAAATGTTAAAGTTTTTAACAAGTAAGTTACACAAATAAAAGAAATCTCTTAATATGACTCTCTTAAGAAATCTCTTAATATGAAGAAACTAAGGCTTTGTCTGTGCTCTTTCCATTTAAAATTAGGGGCACCCACTGGATTTTAATTATGATCCAAACAAAGATGCAGCATACATGCAGCATGAGTAGTTTTAAATCTAAATTAGACTGTATAATTTAGAAATTTGAAGCAAAAACAGAATGGTCTGACTTTAGTATTGTGAAACTATACTATATAAAACATATCTGAAGGAGACAGCAGACAAGCTGAATGAGACTGAATGAGATGCAGATTCACTCTCTGACAGCAGGTGGCGCTCATGAACAGCAGCGATACAGTGTTTCCTGGGTTACCGCTGTAAACAAAGCAGAGCTGCACTTATGAACACTACTTTAATATGCATTCTACAGAGACGAGATGAAAAGAAAATAACACGTAAATTTTTCTAAAGACAGTCAGTTCCCCTCAGAGATACATTCATATAAACACCTCCACCAGTTGTATCGTGATTTGTTTATCATCTCAAACTATTTGAATCGTCACATATTTTAATAAATTTTTGACCGGCTCGCGATTAATCATTACATCCCTACCTACTTATGGTGCATCATTTGATACAGTCTCTGGTGTCTTCATGTTTAAGAATGACAAGCATTGCCTTTTTCTGTAACATGTTTAGTTTTCACCATATTCTGTAACCAAAATTAACAAATGTTCCTGTTGAAAATGGCCTCATTGTTGTTTATCTTCTCAACATGCCCTCTTATTTCTGTGTAGCTCAGGTTAGTCTTCCCTACTCTGAATATTTTCACCATGTTTTATCTCAACGTAGTGTAACTAGTCCCCTTTGACTGAGAGTGGTGGGCAATTGTTTCTGTCACTCAGACATCACAGTTTTTACATGGGCACCTTGGTCATAAAAAGACACATTCCAGGGCCACAGAGCATGTTTGTTTGCCACACATGGCTGGAAACATAAACTGTCAAAAGTAGCTCCCTTACAGACAGTCATCCTTTATATTACTGAGCTTTTTGTGAAAACCTTGTGTCGAGGTCTGTCACGTCAGTCTGGTTTATTCTTGGTTTTGAAACGTACTCAGTTACAAACTTAACCTCGGTTCCCTGAGATACGGGAATGAGTACTGCGTCTGCTAAGATGCTATGGGGAAAACTCAATAACGCAGTATAACTACACGGCCATTGGTTCGTGCTGTAAATTAAAAACGAACCAATGGCCCGACAGCAGAGCTGAACTAGCCTATGGCGATGAAATATGGGTGGGGCCATCTAGCTATATAGCTATATAGACGACAGTTTGCCGTCGCACAGCGCTCCCCAACCCATGTTGGAAGTGTCTGTTGAGACTACCTTCCTTCTGCAGACCATTCCCACGGGCACACCCCGTTCCATCCAATGAGAGTCTTTCCAAGGGGCCAGGGCTACCACACAGGCCTGGTTCACCTTGATATAAAGGCGTCCGTTAGTGATGCGCGGATGGCGGTTATATCCGCGGGCGCTGCGAATAATCTGCGGATCGGGTGGGTCGGGTAATAAAAAAATGCATTCTGATTATTTGCGGGTGGGTCGCGGGTGGAAAAAATAAATCATTAATGATGCAAGTATTAACTACATTTTCTAAATTATGAACGTGTTTTAAATAGGCTACAGAAATGTAATAAACTGTAAATTAACATTAAAAGTTATTCAACAAAACATTATTTAGTCAAGAGCAGTAAGGGATTTTCTCTGTCTTTTGTTGTTTGATTAACATTAATAAAAGACGGCACAGCTTTATTAGGCTGCTGT
>NW_015505428.1:0-29753 GCF_001515645.1 Sinocyclocheilus grahami | reverse complement strand
CAGTACGCGCTTTGGATGTGACTGAGCGCACGTGCCTCTGGAGAGCGCAATGGCTTAATGGCTTAAAAAGATGTGAAAATAATACATTTTTGTGATGATGCAACAATGACCGATTAGGCAATTGACAAACTGTCCCGCTAGATGCGTCGATGTGAAGCGAAAGTCAAAGAGAAAAGATGCGGTACAGCTGAATCACTCACGCTGTTTTCATCTGATGGTTTGTGTGGATTTATTTACTCATCTAACCTACACGCTATATTGAATAAAGGTTTTGCAGTAATTTCCCTCATTTTAAAGTCGAAAGCTGCGGGAATGAGTAATGTGATGTATGCGCAATCCCGCAACGAAATTCAGGATCTGATTAAACATAATTCTATTATACAGAGACTTGTGAAATAGATTTTCATGATTTTTCAAAAACTTTTTGAGTTTATTTATTTTTACAAAACTTTCTAGGCCTGGAAATTGCTGTTCAATGACTTTTCCAGGTTTTTCATGACCGTACGAACCCTAATGTGATGATCGGGTACGGGTCGGGTGCGGTTATCTAAATCAGACAAAAATACAGGTGCGGGCGGTTGGCAGGTGGATAATTGATTTGAAGCATTTGAAGCAGATTCGGGTGATGTTTTAGCTCATCCGCGCATCACTAGCGTCCGTGATGCCAGGCTTGGGATGGAACTAGTGGTTTCAGCCAGTACTGAAGAGGCCGCATACGGAGCAGGCCCAGCTGTAGTACTGGAGACGTGGAGACCATAAGACCTAGCATCTTCTGAAAGCCTTGAGGGGGCGAGAGACTCAATTAAATTAAATTCAGTTCAAGTTTATTTGTATAGCGGTTTTCACGATACAAATCATTGCAAAGCAACTTTACAGAAAATTAAGTTTCTACAATATATTTAGTAGTAGCTTATCAGTGGTGACTGTCAGTTAATGTACATATGGCAGAAATGTACGGATAAATCAATTAAAGACGTAATCAAACATGTGATGCGATGCGATGAACACTATTAACAGCAATTATTATATGATGCATTCAAACTTATGGCAAAATTTGGTAGTTCTGTATGACCCCTATTTTGAAAGAGGCCGCGAGCTGCCAGATAGCCAGAGCACGTTCTGGTGCGACTGTCGCCCTCATACGGGCTGAGTCGAAAACTGCTCCCAGGAACGATATCCGTTGGCTAGGAGACAGAGCACTCTTGGCAAAATTGACCCTGAGCCCCAGGCATTCCAAGTGACTGAGGAGAAAGTATCTGTGAGATAGTAGCTCATCCTCTGACTGGGCTAAGACGAGCCAGTCGTCGAGGTAATTCAGAACGCTGATTCCCATCTGTCTCAGAGGAGAAAGAGCCGCTTCCATGCACTTCATAAAAGTGCAAGGAGCTAGGGACAGTCCGAATAGAAGGACCGTGTATTGATTTGCCACTCCCTCAAAGGCGAATCTCAAGAATCGTCTGTGATGGGGGGCTATCTGGATGTGAAAGTATGCATCCTTCAGATCCAGAGAAAAGAACCAGTCCCCTGGGCACACTTGTGAGAGGATCTGTTTCAAAGTAATCATCCTGAACGGCGGTTTCATAAGGGCACAGTTCAGGCATCTGAGATCGAGGATGGGTCGAAGACTGCCACCCTTTTTGGGGACGAGAAAGTAACGGCTGTAAAAGCCTGACTCGCTCTGACCTGGGGGAACCATTTCTATGGTTTCTTTCGCCAGTAAATTCATCACCTTGGAGTGCAGGACGTGAGCATCCTTGCTCTGAACCAAGATGGGAACCACGCCGTGTAAGCGTGGGGGTCTTCAAGCGAACTGAAAAGTGTAACCTCATTTTATTATCCCCAAAACCCAGTCTGACACTCCGGGGATGGCCTGCCAGGCCTCGGCCCGTGTGAAAAGGGGTTGGATTTATTCGGGTGGAGGATCGCCTTGTGGGGACCCGACACTCATGGTAAGCGGAATAATTTTTAATTTACTGCACGAACCAATGGCCGGGCAGTTACACTGCGTTATTGAAAAAGCTTCAGTCATCGGAGAAAAAGGAGTTTTCCCCATAGCGTCTTAGCAGACGCAGTACGAGTGAAGTATCGAAAAGGAACACTTAGTGCTCCTTTCCACTGAGCAGTACGGTTCGGTACAGTACAGTACGGTATGCAATTATTTCTGTTCCCACTGTCAGAAGTTGTGAATGGTACCAAAATAGTGAACCGTACCATACCACTTTTTTGGTACCCTTCCCTTGGGGTACCTAGCACAGCAAAGGGTACCAAAAGGGTGGAGCTAAACTCACTGCAGAACGTTGATTGGTTGACTAGAATCGTCACTTTTGTGTGATACAAGGGGATAAAGCTTCTCCTTCACTCGTTCCGCTCTGCTGTCCATGAGTGTAGGGCTTATTTACATCTGATTTTTCAAAAACTTTTTGAGTTTATTTATTTTTACAAAACTTTCTAGGCCTGGAAATTGCTGTTCAATGACTTTTCCAGGTTTTTCATGACCGTACGAACCCTAATGTGATGATCGGGTACGGGTCGGGTGCGGTTATCTAAATCAGACAAAAATACAGGTGCGGGCGGTTGGCAGGTGGATAATTGATTTGAAGCATTTGAAGCAGATTCGGGTGATGTTTTAGCTCATCCGCGCATCACTAGCGTCCGTGATGCCAGGCTTGGGATGGAACTAGTGGTTTCAGCCAGTACTGAAGAGGCCGCATACGGAGCAGGCCCAGCTGTAGTACTGGAGACGTGGAGACCATAAGACCTAGCATCTTCTGAAAGCCTTGAGGGGGCGAGAGACTCAATTAAATTAAATTCAGTTCAAGTTTATTTGTATAGCGGTTTTCACGATACAAATCATTGCAAAGCAACTTTACAGAAAATTAAGTTTCTACAATATATTTAGTAGTAGCTTATCAGTGGTGACTGTCAGTTAATGTACATATGGCAGAAATGTACGGATAAATCAATTAAAGACGTAATCAAACATGTGATGCGATGCGATGAACACTATTAACAGCAATTATTATATGATGCATTCAAACTTATGGCAAAATTTGGTAGTTCTGTATGACCCCTATTTTGAAAGAGGCCGCGAGCTGCCAGATAGCCAGAGCACGTTCTGGTGCGACTGTCGCCCTCATACGGGCTGAGTCGAAAACTGCTCCCAGGAACGATATCCGTTGGCTAGGAGACAGAGCACTCTTGGCAAAATTGACCCTGAGCCCCAGGCATTCCAAGTGACTGAGGAGAAAGTATCTGTGAGATAGTAGCTCATCCTCTGACTGGGCTAAGACGAGCCAGTCGTCGAGGTAATTCAGAACGCTGATTCCCATCTGTCTCAGAGGAGAAAGAGCCGCTTCCATGCACTTCATAAAAGTGCAAGGAGCTAGGGACAGTCCGAATAGAAGGACCGTGTATTGATTTGCCACTCCCTCAAAGGCGAATCTCAAGAATCGTCTGTGATGGGGGGCTATCTGGATGTGAAAGTATGCATCCTTCAGATCCAGAGAAAAGAACCAGTCCCCTGGGCACACTTGTGAGAGGATCTGTTTCAAAGTAATCATCCTGAACGGCGGTTTCATAAGGGCACAGTTCAGGCATCTGAGATCGAGGATGGGTCGAAGACTGCCACCCTTTTTGGGGACGAGAAAGTAACGGCTGTAAAAGCCTGACTCGCTCTGACCTGGGGGAACCATTTCTATGGTTTCTTTCGCCAGTAAATTCATCACCTTGGAGTGCAGGACGTGAGCATCCTTGCTCTGAACCAAGATGGGAACCACGCCGTGTAAGCGTGGGGGTCTTCAAGCGAACTGAAAAGTGTAACCTCATTTTATTATCCCCAAAACCCAGTCTGACACTCCGGGGATGGCCTGCCAGGCCTCGGCCCGTGTGAAAAGGGGTTGGATTTATTCGGGTGGAGGATCGCCTTGTGGGGACCCGACACTCATGGTAAGCGGAATAATTTTTAATTTACTGCACGAACCAATGGCCGGGCAGTTACACTGCGTTATTGAAAAAGCTTCAGTCATCGGAGAAAAAGGAGTTTTCCCCATAGCGTCTTAGCAGACGCAGTACGAGTGAAGTATCGAAAAGGAACACTTAGTGCTCCTTTCCACTGAGCAGTACGGTTCGGTACAGTACAGTACGGTATGCAATTATTTCTGTTCCCACTGTCAGAAGTTGTGAATGGTACCAAAATAGTGAACCGTACCATACCACTTTTTTGGTACCCTTCCCTTGGGGTACCTAGCACAGCAAAGGGTACCAAAAGGGTGGAGCTAAACTCACTGCAGAACGTTGATTGGTTGACTAGAATCGTCACTTTTGTGTGATACAAGGGGATAAAGCTTCTCCTTCACTCGTTCCGCTCTGCTGTCCATGAGTGTAGGGCTTATTTACATCTGAGTGCGCAAACACAAAAAAATATAACCGTGTATTTTATCATTTTATATTTTCACGCAGAAAATAGCCATTTCTCAATATGCGTTCTTGTCTGTTCTTGTGGACTTGTGAAACATCATTGCCAAAAAACCTGCGTAATTTTCTAAATATTACTGTTATTGTGTCATGAAATGTATTTTTAAGAGTTTTTCAGGCGAGAATGTAATTGTTTAAAACTCAAATCTGCAGTTTATTTATAAAGATAGCGCCTATTTGAAAATTTGCTATGCCGATTTTGGAGCTCCAGGTGATCACCGGGCGCTCAGTGCTCATGTATCCGCATAAAGCAGTCTTAGCTCGGCTAGTCCTTCTGACATTTGCCACTGGCTCTGATGTCTCTAGTGATTAAACATGAGATACAATTCGTTTTGGGTAGGCTATATTTATTTGTTCCTGGTCATATCGTTTTGACTGAGCACAAAGTTATGTTTAACTTTATATATTTATTTTGAACTTTAACGTAGTACAATGCTGACTTTGTAGCATACGTTTGACTGAATTGTTTGCTTTTGTCTTTATTTCCTCTTATATAAGCCTCTTATATTTATACTTTTATAATGGCTATTATTGTTCATTAAAACTGACATTTAACAAAAAGAGGCAGAGTTGTGCTTATTGTCACGCTTTATCATTGATCGCTACTTGTACATTCCAGCATACACCACTCCTACTAAGTAAGGGTACTATTGGCAGTGGAAACGCAAGCCTGATCAGGGTTACCCGTAATGAATCGTACTGTACTGAACTGTGGAAACGAGCCATTATATGTTGTGTAGTCCTGACACTTATGCATCATATCATCTTTGTGTGAGTGTGCTCGGGCGCTCTCTTGTCTGTGTGCTTTGTGATTGATTACATATCAATCATTTATGTGCATCTCATTTGTGCATTATTGGCTGATATGTTAAATAACGCATCAACAATTGCATCAACTGTCCTGAGCATATTTCACCAAGCCCTGGACTCGCTTGCACTTTGGTACATTTTTTGAGTCCCAAAGGCTTTTAATTTTGAAAAACAGATTAGTTCAGTTCTAAAAGCCAGTCTCTTCCAGCTGAGACTGTTGGCTAAAGTCAAGCCCTACCTGCCGTGTAAGCAGTTTGAAAGAGTAATTCATACTTTTATAACATCTAGACTAGACTACTGTAACTCTTTGTATGTTGGATTGGATCAGTCTTCTCTTCAACGCTTACAGTTAGTCCAGAATGCAGCAGCTCAGCTCTTAACTGGGTCTAAAAAACGTGAGTATATTACCCCAGTTTTAGCTTCGCTCCACTGGCTTCCTGTCTGCTTCAGGATTGATTTTAAGATTTTATTGTTTGTTTTTAAGATCTTAAATGGGTTGGTGCCTGTCCACACTCCTGTCAAAGGACTGAGGTCATCCAATCAGATGCTCCTCTATGTTCCGAGATCCAAGTTAAAAAATAAAGGTGACGAGCATCCCAATGTTCATACTATCCATCTTAAATAGTATGTGAGATTAGAATGAATGTGTCCCAAAGCATAGTATGTTGAAAACTGTATGCCAAAAGACCCTGGATGGTCTACTATTTCAGGTCGATTTTTGAAGTGTGGATCCGTGCACACTCTAATGGATAATATTACCCACAATCCGTTGCGCTTTGACAAATGATTCGATTGAGAACTACAAACACTGGTAAAAAAGCATTAAAAAACTACAAACATGGCGGATGTGCGCAACCACGGTTAGAGGTTTAGATGAAGGGGTTTGAGTTACTAATAATCAACATTTAACCTGGTAAAAAAATATGTATTTAATGTTATCTGTGTTATATTTCATCTACAACAGCAATGTACATTTTTATAAACATCCGTTTGTTTGTTAACATTTAAATGCATCATTATGCAGAAAATATGAGCAGAGTTCTCTGCATGAAGACCCACGGCTCTCAGATCAACGTGCAACTTCTTTTCCCTCCAATATGGTAGGAAGTTAAATTAAATGAAATCTGTAGGATATAAACTGTGACAAGATGATTGACAGGCCAGTTTACAGTGACAGGGTGCGTGTAAGTGTGCAACTGAGCATCCTTTAAGGACGCAACTGCCTGTGATGTGATAGTTTGTCCCAAAGCGTGCCTAATCTTCTATTACACACTCAAAAGTGTGTACTTTTTCTTCACCAAAAAAGTACATACTTTAAGGGCATAGTATAAGTAGGCACATTGGGACGCAGCACATGAGTCAACAAGACAGAGGGAAGTTAGTGAGGGATGTGGAACAAAGTGGAACGCAGCCTCAGCCACTTGGGCTTCCTCTGCCAGTGACGTCACTTGCAATCACCAACGGATTTACTTCCAATGAAGTTCAAGAATCATTGCCATATGTATAATATTTTTTGTCAGTATATAATTATACACTGTTTCTAGACTTTTAATCGCTGATATGCAATAATTAAATTGTTAGATTGATTTATAAACTGCTGCTCTTTTTGTTTAGACACTATTATTATGATTGTGGTATTTAACTAGCCAAATATGACACCACTCCATTAATATCTTGAATACATAATCTATTGGACAGAATGTTTTTTTTTTTTTTAAGGTTTATTAACTAGCTTACACTTTGAACCCACTGTAGCGTATAGTTTATCTGGTAACAATTTACATTAACAGTACATGAATAATTGTACTAATTCCTAAATATAACTATATGAGCTAATGATGAATTAAGCCAAGGCATGTACTAATCAAGAACTAACTGTAACTACGGCATGAGTCATGAATTAATGTGTGAAACAAACATGTAGTCAAGGTGGTCGTTATTCAAACATGAAATCATATGACTCATGTTGTAGTTAAGGTTAGTTCTTGATTAGCTCATCATTAGTTTATATTAAAGTAATATTTAATTTAGGTGTTGGAGCATGATTATTCATGGACTGTTATTGTAAAGTGTTACCGCTTATGGTCCCTGTTTTGCTTTACTTCGTGGCAGCAGAGGTGATAGTACATGTGTTGTTGATTTAACTTGTTACGTCCATAGAGACGTAGGGATTCATTTTATTTATTTTGAATGAATTGTGTATGATGTGGGGCTTGTTTCTGTGTGTGCTCTGTGTTTCTTCTATGATGCTCTTGCTCCTCCTACTGTCTGCTTGACAGGCTGATGGGTGCCACCGGATTCCTGTCCCGGCTCACTAAGTGGAGTACAAAGGAGCCAAGAGAATTCCAGACCAGAGACAGAGATGGAAGCTTTTCTCTTTGAGAGACGCTACCATCTTCTGGTCCCAGTAAGTAAGTAAGTCTCTAGTAAGAATGCTCTTTTGTTTGTTGTGTTTGTATGGACAGACCCCCTTGACCCCTCGATTTTGACAGAGGGAGCAAGTCTACTTCATATGTACACTTCAGGCAGCTCCATATACCACAATGCAAAACGATGGTGATGTCATCACAGATTGCAATTAATTTATCCCAATTCCAAACAACTGTGATATATAAATGATTTTTTTAAATATTCAAAACAGTCCAAACTTACCTATATACATATAGAATGCTGCATCAGACAGATTCTTAAGGGGGAAAAAATTAATTAATAAATCAACTCCCAAACAGATTTCAAGTGATCAAGGGTTTAGGGCGTTCCAATTCAGCCCATTGCAATGGTTTCGCCAGTAGTGGGCACTCAAGTAACGTAATCAATGACGTACATCTGAGTCAACGAGATGGAGGCAAGTTAGTGAGGGAAGGGCATAAAAAAACCGAACTGGAACGCAGCCTAGAAACATCCGGGCAGGTGTGTTAAAGTGAGTTGGAGTTCAAAACTCCTGTTTTGATTTTGTATGTTAAGTATACTCCTGACAAAAAAGAAATAATTTACTGTAGTCTTACACTTTTAATTGTAAATAGTTTGTCAAGTTTAAATAAGAATTTTCAAGGTAATGTGCGCAACAACTATCACAGGGCTGTCTGCGATCCTTTCAACTAAACAGTATTATTCTTCCAATTTCACTCAAGCTAACTTGACAAAACACTGCATGAAAAGGGTGAAATCTGGCCATGGTAAACTAACGTGTAATTACAGGTTTTCTGGATGTATGTGGAAAATAACTGAGCCAAACTACACAGAACAGTACATTTCCAGAAATACCCAGATACTTGACGCACTTAAACATATACAGGTATCCATGAAGTTTCATGGACATACACTGCTGGTTGTGAGGACATTATCAAAAGAGAAAAGATGCTTTATTTGGCGATTTTGTGATGCTACAGTGCTGTAGCTAACGGCACACCTGCCCTAGAGGGCCATTTTAATGAAAGCATACAAAAAATAGGTTTCACTATTCAGAAACAAGGTGTGAGGGAAATGTAAACATTTAGTGCAGGAAAACAAGAGAAGACATCCCCTAAAAAAGGACTGCCCGCTCAGCATCTCTCTTATGTACTGCCATAGGCATCCGTCCATCTAGGCATACTTATAATTTGTAGAGTTGGGTGCAGATGAGTGACAAATAAGCAGCTTTCACAAATGAATAATTCATTGGCACTTTACCACTTCTCAGAAATACCAGACACATATGGACGGTTTCCCAGACAGGGTTTAAATGAAGCCAGGAGTAGGCCTTATGCCGGGTTCACACTGCATGATTTTAGATGGTTTTCAGTGAAACTCAGTTTTCACTCAGTTTTGTGGAAATCGCTGACAAATGCCCGAAATTGGAGGCAAATCAGTGCTCGTTCACGTGAGTGACAATTGCATAGTGTGTGTTATCAAAGACGCAATCTGAGAAAAGTGCCGATGCTTTGCCGATGTCCATGAGATATTTGGCATGCTAAATAACTGGACCTGTCGGCGATTCACAGTCCTGCAGTGTGAAGTGTGTTTTGACTGGAAATGACATCGGCGATGACCTACAGCCAATGAGAGAGCACAATACAAAAATGCAGGGGGTGGAGTCATAGATCTGCAACAAAACATCAGCACACATGGCTTCTGCAAGCAACTATCTCTCCTTCATATTCTTCTTTGTTTATCTTTTATTTTCCACAGCAAATCATTGTACAGACAACTTAGAATGCAAGCTTTTTGTGTGAGAAGAACAGCGATCTGACCACTCTGAAAATGGTGCAGTGTGAACCCGGCATTAATCTAGAATAGTTAATCTCACAAGGCAAATGTCTTTTAGTTATAATTTTACACAAAAAAGTGCATGTAATGCAAACATTTTTGAGAAATAATATATTTACTGATAGGTAAGGATACAATAATGTTTAAAAGTGAAAAGTGATGTGACATGTGGCCAAGTATGGAACTTGTCTTAATAATTCCTCCTTGAAACGAATACAAGTGGTTCAAAATGCTGCCTCTAAGCTTTTAACTAAGTCACCAAAGAGATCACATGTAATACCAATTTTTATTTCTTTGCATTGACAACATTATTACATTTAGAATTCATTTAAAGATTCTTGTGATAGTGTATAGAGCATTGCATGGTCAAGCTCCTGCTTATAAAAGAGTTGCAACCTTACAATTGCAGCATGCGTCTGAGATCCTCTGAACAGGTCCTGTTAGCCGTCCCTCTCTCTAGACTAAAGACTAAAGGTGTCTGTGCCTTTGAGGTTGTTGCTCCTAAATTGTCTGTTTTAGTGTCTGTCACTTTTGTTTGATTATTTTTATTTATTTTATTTTTTTTAATTTTATTTAAAGCTCTCTGTGACGTTTGCCCTAGAAGGTGCTATAAAAATAAAATAAAAAATACTTTCCTTATAATGTACTTATTTTACAATGAGAACCACTTGAATACAATTAATTAGCTAATGATAAAAATAATAAGCTATTTTTAAAAAAGAAGTAAATTCCTTGTAGTGCGTGTCAGGTGGTCACAAGATGAATTCATTAGGGCAAAGTATCACACACAAGGCTGGGATTATCACATCCCAAAAGCCCTAAGGCACTGCAGAGTTGGCTGATTAAGGAGACAATGGGCTTCCCACTGGCAGGAAAAGAGAGGAAGAGAAGTGCTCATTCACTCAGAGGACAGCAGAGGCTACAGCCCTATGGTTCACATTGCCACAGGCATCCTCCGATCAGAGCAAGACACTCACACAGGCCTGAGGGCCATGCACACACACTCAAAACAAAACACATTGTTCACTAAAACTTATCTCAAAACATATGCTTTGTCATGGGGTCCAGTTTGAGTCAGGCAGGATTAACAACACTGAAGACAAATCAACTTTGCCACCATAACCTCACATTGTTGAATATTTATGACAGCGTTGTGTAGATTGCTGGTGTGAGAAGTTCAAAGATGTGTAGGTTTGAGCAAAGACAACACTCCCTGAACAATAACAACCTTCCAAGTCAACTTTTAACCCAGCTGTGTACTGTACAGTCATGAATCTGGATGGATTTATGATTGCTGGTGTAATCTAAATAAACCACTTTATTTATTTTCAGGATTCAGGATTTTTAATAACCTTGTTGTAAAAGTGATTTAACATTGACGTCATATGGAATTACATTGGCTTGTTTAAAGCAAGTATTAAACTGATGTTAATATGAAATACATTGAAGGCAGGGGAAACACACACACACAAACACACACCAGAAAACTACATTTTGGCTTTTGACTACTATTTAGTTATAGTATAGTATTCTGTTATTTGCATGTGTAAATATTTGTCTCCTTCTGTGGTGATATGCATGTGTATGCCTGTCACAGACTTCTAGTTATCTTGTCTTTTAGTTTCATTTTCATGGACTCTTAGTTTGTATTCTTTAGTTCCTGTTCTCCTTTGTTCAGTTTTCCCACACACGTATCCGTTGTCATGGTGATTAATTTACTCTCATAGGTGTTTATCATTATTTCCCTCATTTTCTTGGTATTTAAATTTCAGTCTTTTCAGTGTTCATTTGTCCGTTCTCGTTAATGCACTAGTTGAGCTATCATGAATGTATTTGTAGATTTCTCTTAGATCCTCTAAGTGGGTTATTAAAGACTTTTTACATAATCTTCTTCATTATCGTCTGTTTCTATAACTATGTGTGACAGAAGAATGGACCATAAATGGAAGATGGAAATCGCTTCCATTAATGTTCCCCCATTTAGGAGAAATAAACTTTTAGAGGAGCGACAGTATGCCTGTTCCAGTATGGCAGAGACCTGGAGGTATACGTGGAGGAGTTCCTCGACGTCTGCCATCATGCCACCTGTGACGACGTCTGTTTGGTGTGGACTGGACACAGATCTCCGCTTCGTCATGCCCTGCAGCGATCGCTGCTGGACCCTGGAGGCTTACATTAATTTCTCACTGTGAGACGAACGGACCCGCGTTCACAGTGGGCGATGTGAAGGATAACAGCAGCCTCGTCCAGCCACACCTCACAGATGTCACACAGCCAGACCCAGAGCACAGCCCACCAACACCCCTCACTAAGGAGACGGCCACGCCAGAGCCCCCCGCTGATGGAGAGTTCTGCCCACCGCGAGCATGGAGCCTGTGACGACAGCGCCCACTTATAGACCGGAGCCGAAGCCCCAACATGAGTCTGACCAGCTTGATATGAAAATATGGGAAATGGGCAGCAACTGAAATATTTGATGTCACTGGGCAGAGCATACATAAATAGGTACTGTAAATTATGTTACTGTTAATAATGTTACTGACGTACCATTGGTTCCCTGAGAAGGGAATGAGACATACAGCTTTAGCGGACACTATGGGGCACACCTTTCTCCTTGAAGTACTGAAGCATTATTCACTTAACCAATGGTGCTAACCCATGGCATAAGCACTGATGAGCACCATTTCCTCAGAATCTTTCGACTGAATAAGAGAGCTTATGAAAGACCTGAGCGCAAGTAACAAGGCATGAACGTCTCATTCCTTTCTTAGGGAACGGAGGTTACTTCAGTTACCGGAGATGTTCCCTTTCCAGAGGGTTTCTCGATGCAGCTATTATAGTTTTTGTTAATATATGGAATTATTATTTTTTATTTCCTGCTGTTATTTTCATTTTAAAGTTTTTGTAATTTTATTGTTTGTTTTTGTTGTATTTATTTGTTGATTTTCTGTATAGTTATTACATTAAATTTCAGTTTTAGTGTTAGTTATTTTAGAACATTAAGATAAACTAAATTCTCCTGCTTATAAAAGAGTTGCAACCTTACAATTGCAGCATGCGTCTGAGATCCTCTGAACAGGTCCTGTTAGCCGTCCCTCTCTCTAGACTAAAGACTAAAGGTGTCTGTGCCTTTGAGGTTGTTGCTCCTAAATTGTCTGTTTTAGTGTCTGTCACTTTTGTTTGATTATTTTTATTTGTTTATTTATTTTTTATTTTATTTAAAGCTCTCTGTGACGTTTGCCCTAGAAGGTGCTATAAAAATAAAATAAAAAATACTTTCCTTATAATGTACTTATTTTACAATGAGAACCACTTGAATACAATTAATAAGCTAATGATAAAAATAATAAACTATTTTTAAAAAAGAAGTAAATTCCTTGTAGTGGCTTGTCAACTAGCTAAAATAAAACAGTATAAGTATTTTATTTCAGTTAACATTTGTTTTATTTCAAGTAACATTTTTTTTTATTTTTGGTTTACTATAATAACCCTGTTGTAAAAACTTACCAAACTGTCTTAATCATCTACTCAGTGTTTATCTTTCAATACATAAATATGAAGATATATTTACTTATTAAGCACTTTTAACAATTATTTAAAACTTTTAAAAATGTAAAAGCTTAACCATTGCTTTCAGAAAAATGTATGAACATTTTGTGAGATTAATGCTTTAATAAAGCAAAAACACCTGGATTATGAAAATTAAAGAGAATAATGTATTATTATTATTATTATTATTATTATTATTATCAATAATAATATAGAATAATCTATTTTGGGCTGGCATCTGGGATGGCGTGTTTTATTCCTGATTAAATAAAGATATGGTATATTTAAATATTTGTGTTATTTGACAAACACCAAAGTGATTTAAAAATCTGAATGGCTGTTTAAAAACCTGTAAATACTGTTTGACTTCCTTTGACCTCCGTGACAGACAAGCAGGTGTCAGAAGTCGTTTGCGCGGCGCTGCTTTGTGTATAGGGGTAACCATGGTAACGGTGTATTTCTGCTGTTCCTGACGTACAGAATTATTGATCAGCACGTCATAGAATTTCTGTGGTAAGTAATACCTCTCATGCACTTTTATGTGGCACCCTAGAAACATGTTTTGTTCATGAAATACGTTTTGTGAAGGAGAAACAATTGTTAAAATGTTATTTAAATTTCACACATTTTTATGTCACCATATTTATATAAACATTTAGAAAACATCACCAAATGACATGCATCTAAAGGCAAAACAGAAGAATATAAGGAAATATTAACCGCTGTTGGCTCATTTACTTGCTGTATATCCTAACATTACCTCTGGCAAATCAACACATAAACAACTGACACAGTTTATAACATTTTGTGCAAAGATGAACAATTACGTCTTCTGCTAGTTAGTTAAACATTCAAAAAACATCTTAACCTGCATTTGGACCTAGCTCTCCTTCATTTTTAAGTTCAACGTATGTTACAGAAACTAAAGGTCCATACACAATACAAGACACATGGGATATATGACAATGGTTAAATAAATGTTCAGTCGTGTTCCAAATCATTTTGGCACAATTTGTTTCTCTATATATTGGGATTATATTAAAACTAGTAAATAAGTTTCATGCCAGTGTGGAAACTTTTAAACCATGTGTGCAACTTGGTCCATGTTAGGTTGTGCCAAGTCTCAGGCTCAGCTATCGTGTCCACAGACTGTTGGCTGAAAGTCTGATGCATAAGGCACACTGTCATAATCCCAGCCTATGTTTCCTCTGTCTTGTGTTTTGGACTCTTATTTTGAAATATATTCTCCTGTTTTTTTCTGTGACCTCTTCCTGTGTTCAGTGTCCCTTGCTGTGTCCCAATTCACATATTATCCATCCTAAATAGTATTCGAAAATAGAATTAGTATGGCCCAAATCGTAGTATGTTGAAATTAATATGCCAAAGATTCCTGGATAGTCTACTACTTCCGGATAGAATTTGAAGTGCAGATCCGTGCACACTCTAACGGCTAATATTGCCCACAACCCATTGTGCATTGGACGAGGATTCGATTAGAACTACAAACACGCTTTTTAAAAGTGTTAAAATCTACAAACATGGCAGGTTTGTGAGACCGACGGACAGGTAGAGAAAGGGATTTGAGTGATAAATAACATCTAATCTGATTAAATTTGTTTTAATTGAATGTTATCCGCATTATATTTCATCTGCAGCAACATTGTGAACTTTTATAAAGATACGATTGGTCATTAACTTTTAAATGCATCATTATGCAAACACATAAGGAGAGTTCTCAGCATGAAAGACCCGTGACTGGCAGATCAACATGCCTCTTCATTTCTCTCAAATGCAGTAGGAAATTATGTTAAATTAAGCTAAATGTGGATGATGTTAACTGTGACAAGATGATTGACAGTGCAGTTTAAATGGTGACAGGATGCACGTAACTAAGCAACAGAGCGTCTGTAGTTTGTCCCAAAGCTTGCCTACTATTCTGCTACATACTCAAAAGTATGTACTTTTTCTTTACAAAAAGAGTACATACTTTTAGGGCATAGTAGGCGATTTGGGACGCAGCACCTGTTTGCCTTGCTGCCTTGTTTGTCACCATAGTTACTCTTATTAGTTACCATGCTAACTAGAGCCCCGGGTTCTCTTGCGTGTGACTCTTTTATTAGCTGAATGATCTCTAATTAACTGCAGATTCAGGAAACTCTCAGGAAGTGAAGAAATTCAGGAAAAGTGCGGCTTTCGACACCATAGACCATACTATCTTACTTGAAAAGCTGAGAAATTGTGTAGGAATTCAAGGTCCCGCATTGGATTGGTTTAAATCCTATCTCTGCGACAGAACATTTTCGGTGGAGTTTGGAAATGTTTCTTACTTTTCTGCTCCTTTAATTTGTGGTGTGCCTCAGGGATCAATTTTGGGCCCGCCTCAGTTTTCACTTTATCTGCTCCCTTTAGTTCTTATTTTTCAAAAACATATCATCCCTTACTATTTTTATGCTGACGATACTCCGGTCTATCTCCCTTTGAAACATAATAATAATTATGACATATACCCCCTTTTCAACAGGTTAGATCTTGGATGGCTGCCATTTTTTTAACATTGAGTCTAAAACTGAAATTGTTGTTTTTATCCCATCTGCAATTGGTATAAAATGCTGCTGCTAGGTTCCTTACTGGGACTAGAAAGAGGGAACATATTTCGCCTGTTCTGGCTTCACTGCATTGGTTGCTAGTTGAATATCGCATTAAATTTAAGGTTTTATTGTGTGTCTACAAGGGATTATACGGTCAGGCTCCTGAATACATTACAGATCTTCTTCTCCATCAGAATTTCCCTAGATCCTTAAGATCTTCTAACAGCCAATGAGCTTGTTGCTTTACATTTAAATGGATGATTAGCATTGGCATGAGCATTGCAGCGCGCTTTCAGAGTTCCTCTGAAATTCAACAGCCAGATAAGTGAACGGTCTTTTCTTCTCATTTCAGTGCATTATTGTGTTCATCAGCTTAAATTTCTCTACTTGCAAACAAATAGTCGTAAAACTACGTGCAGGTATTCGAGAGTGGAGTAAATACTAAGCATATCGTATAACAGCAGAAGCAGTTTATCCAGTTATGTATGTGAGAATACAATGTCAAAGCATCACAGATTTTAGAACAGTAAAGTGAATTGGGGATTAATGAAACCTCCAATGCTTTCAATGTTTTCTATGGATATTCATATATACATTATGTGCGAATGGGCTGATTTCAGATGGGATTTAAGTGTGATCGGTTTGCAGTTGGTGTTTCACAGCCTTATTCCATCCTAACTCAAGGTGAACCCGTATAACTATCTTCCACAAACTTCCTACTGTCAACAGCCTTACTTTGAGCAACAGAAAATAATTTACCCGCATATATATGTGTACTCGTAGCAGATCTATTCTGCCAAGACCAAATACATTAACATTGTCATATCCATTACCATGCTAAAATCTTCAGAGAGTTCTCATGATAGAAAAATATATGTATATTTATATTTTTTAAAAATTCTGGCGTTAATGATTTCTCACAAGTGTTTAAAAAAAAATTTATTAAACAATCAATCCTGGAAATATTCCAGAAAAAATAAGCTATCACAATATTTTTCCATATCATAGAATATTGATATTTATCATGATATTCATCTACCATAAATGGGGGAAGGAATGTATTCCAGATGTTTGTTAGACCTTGAGAATGAAGGTAAACAGGGCAAGATAATGCTGAACAGCTGGAAAATATAGGTTACTTGATATGCATTGCATTTAACCAATCTTGTAGTCTCAACCTATTGCATTAATTGGTCTTATCATAATTATCAGTAGTGAAATTAATGTAAATATCCTTAGTGGCTGATCATGGACAGCGGACTGGATTGAAGAATCACTGTGAGATTACTGTGAGAATGACAAGTGACGAGACGATGATCTGATGAGACACAAAATGAGACTTCATTGGCCATGAATTACTGGAGTTCTCCTACTCCTTGGGGAGAAGCTGGCCTCCTGTTTCCGTGTTCAAGGGGTTAAGGAGATTAATCAATGTCAACGTCTGCTTTTTTGAAGGCAATAAGCTACAGACTTTTGACAATGCCCTACAGAGCACCACTTTGTTCAGTCACACGTTCAACCAAACCCCCCCCCATGCCTGTCAAGCTGGTTGCTAGAGCCTGCCTTTCTAAGGGCTCCCACTCTGCTCTTCCCTGCTTGACCTATTATTTGATATTTGACCACTCAGTTGCAAGACACTTGCTCTTTGGAGCTCAAATGTCACTGGGGCATCTTGTCAGTTCGCAGACACCTCTGGCTGACAAGCGATTTTACTTTACTGTGTTACAAGGCAGGAAAAACTAGGGGGCAGTGGCTATGTCACCACAGCTGTAGACACTGCCAGACAGGCCATAATAATAGGGGAGAAGCACCAACAGAAATACAACAACATAAAAATATATAGACCTTGAGTTAATTAATTTGATATGATGTGTAAAAAAAATAAAAACGGAATTGACAACCACCTTTAGTCTCTGTGCTTTTAGCAAGACAAAAAAAATGTGGGAGGGGGTTTGCAGATGAAATATAAAACATCAGTGTTTCTGAAATCTGATAATAGACAATTTATGTAATTTCCTAAAGATCAGTGGACGATCTACTGTTTTAGAATACGAACTGAAGAGCTAAGTACACCCTCATTTCCCTACCCTCAGCCATGATAGCTTTGAATTATATCTGCATGCAAGATTGGGGCAAGGACTCTAAATCTGTTTGCCTTGCGCTATAAGTGACAATGCAGTACATTGGAGGAAGATTTGAAATGGAGATAGGTGATACAGGATAGCAGTCACATTATTTCTGGTCTTTGCAACCTCTTCAAAGACTGCAACTAAATGCTTGTCTTCTTTGGAGCTGACATGGAGAAGTGGGTGCTCAGTGAACCATGGCTTGGCTGCCATGAAATGACAGGAATCATTGGCATACATTTCAAACAGCTTGCATGATCCCATTAAAGTGCCACACACTCCACTTTAAAACAGACAAGACAGAATCCACTTTGATAGATTGAGACTAGAATGGATTATTGATTTTTTTTCTCTCCTCCCATTGTTAAGAACTTTGGAAAATTACAACAAAATCTAAGGTGAATTATAATAGCCAAATAATATGGGAATCTGAAAATTAATTCAAGGCACACATCCCCCCAAAAAAAGAAAAGAAGAAGCAGCCTTTATTCATTTTTTGAAAAATATCTTTATACTCTATTTCATAATAGAACATTTTAAAAAAGAGAGAGAGTACAAATAATGCGCTGCCAACCTATGCGTTTTGGCCACAAATGCGCAACTCAGAGTGCAACCTACAAACGTAACGTGAAAAAGGTTGTCACATAAAGCAGCTAATTAGACTCATCTGCTCAGAGAGAATGATAAACAAAGATGATTGACATCCAGGGCTAGTCAAAGGAAAGACACCACTAGATGGAGCTACCTTAAGAAAAAAAGAGTACAAAACCGGTGTTCTGATGTTTAAAATGTTTCTCTATGTAATAACTATTTTAATTGATCTACACCTCTGCTGCTGTAGAATTTGAAGGAACATAAACATGCCATTAAAAAACAAAATAAGGACTATACTATGGCCAAACATTTTCAGATAGGGTTAGTCCCTTTTAATTATTTATTTTGGTAAATAAAATGCTTAATATTATTTGTATGCATGCTTTGTGTGAGAACCTTTTCTTGAGACATTGTTGTGTTTGTAAGTTGCATTTGTGGCTGAAAAGTGTGGGTTTGTAGGCTATTATTTGTACTCTCTTTTTTAAATTAAGGTTAAATTTAAGGAATAATGGTTTTATTAAAAAAATTGAAGCATGCTCTCACTAAACTTTGTAATATGTAAATATATTTCAAGAAAAGATAAATGGTTTATTTATAAATTATGATGATTTGCAGCTTGCAAGAGGTGAGTAAAACAGACACAATGCCATCCATTTGAGGTTCTAGAGTGGGCCTTAACTTTCATAAGACTGAAGCTCACTACAATAAAACTGACCACAAATCTGAGCTTAATGTTCTTTAACCATCCTGTTGTGTTTAATAACTGGGTACAACTGTTTTGGGGGTCAAAGTGACCCATATTGCAATTTGCCAAAAATTTATATTTAAATAAAAACAGAAAATATCATAACGGAAGGCAGGTAAGGATAAAAACAGAAATCCAACAGGTAATGAAAACGGTCACATCTTCACACATAAAGACAGACAAAGAAGTAAGGAAGCTTGTGTATTTAATACACAGGTAAACAATGAACTCGGCCAGACACAGGTGATAGTCTTTTAAATAATAGTCTTTTAATGACATCTAATGATTCTGGTCCTAAATCTGCCTAACAAGATTATATGCACTATTCTTACACTGAATTACATTTTTAGTGGGTGCCTTCTGTAAGTCATGGTAAAAATGTATGATAGCCATTATTTTTTGCTCAGAAAAACAGTAAAACAGGACACATTCTAATGTACAGGAAAAAGAAGAAGAAATACCTTTTCATCCGTTGATTTCTATAAGGCAGCATTTGCACAACATCCCAGCAGATGGCAGTGTGTGCATAGTATTGGCTGCAGGGGCATGACCAGTTACATTTCTATGGGTCTCGACGCACAAAGGAGTGAAGGGACATGAGAAAGTGGATGAGATGGTGTTAAAGAAGGAAACCGTGCAAATAGCAATCAGTAAGTGCAGAGGTGAAATGCATAATCTGGGGAAAAAGTAGTGAAAACAGGAGAGAGGAAATTGTATTTAATTGTATTAAGGTCAAGGCATTGTGCACTAAATAAAAAATTAACAATGGTAGGTAAACACCAGACTGGTTTGTGTGAGGATTGTCAGGAAGAGGAATCAATGGAGCATGTAATTCTAAATTGTTGAAAATACATGACACAGAGAGATATTAATCTGAAAGCATTGGTGTGCAGGAACTCACTTTAAAAACAGCCCTGAATATGACTGAAGGAGGTCAGAGAACTGTTAGACTTCAAAGAGACACTGGTCTTTATTATATGCTATGATGAAGGCATAATTTTTTTCTCTCTTTCCCCCGACTCATCCTATAGATTGTGGACCTGCTGTTTGATCCACACTCCGGAACAGAAGGTGGCTGTAATGCACCAAACAGCTGAATACCAACCACCATAAAACATCAAAGAAGAAGAAGAGATGCCGGCGTGAAAGGTTAATGTATTATGTGGAAAATAATAAATATTTCTCCAAATCTCAGAGTGGTTTTAGGAGCGGGAGAAATGCCATGGATCCAGCTGTGTTTAGAACACGAAATAAGAAAAGCCCAAATCAATAGAGAGAGTAGTGGCCGTATTCTGTGACAGAGAAAGCGTACGACATGATGTGGAGAGAAGAGCTGTTAATCAAATTATGGAAGTTAGGTATCAGAGGTCAAATATATAGATGAAGCAAGGATTTTTTATTAGGGAGAGCAATACAAGTTAAAATAGGAAACAGTTATTCAGAAAAGTTAATAAATGCTGCATTTGAGGATTTGGATAATGGACTGGGGTTATCGCTCTTTGCTGATGAAAAGGGGAAGGAACATCGATTTTACTGTTAAAAAATTACAGGATTGCAATAGTTGAAGAATGGTCACATGGGGTTTTAAATTCTCAGCTGACAAGACAAAGATAATGTTTTTTACAAAGAAAAAATATGGAGGTGAGGTCAAACTAAAATGCTATAATCCAGAACTGGAAAGAGTGAAACGTTTGAAGTTTTTAGGGTTGTGGTTTGATGAAAGAATAGCCTGGGCGATTGGATAAATGTAAGAAAGTAATAAATATGAGGTTTAGTTGGCAGTGAATGTGGGGCCGGTAGGATGGCACTGAAGGCCACATACAGCGGGTTGATTAGATCTGTGTTAGGTTACGGTTGTGTGGTGTACGGATCAGACGCAGAAACGTCTCTTAGAAAGTTAGACAATATACAGCATCAGACTATGTACCGGAGCTATAAAAACTACAGCAATTACAGCACTACAGGTTGAAATGGGGGAAATATCATTAGAAATGAGAAGGATACAGTTATCAGAGAATTATTGGGTTAATTTACAAGGCCATAGTCAAGAGCATCCAACACTAGATACTTTAAAGCCCTGTTGGGAAAAAGAGAGGAAAATTAAAAGCTTTGTATGGAAGTGATACAGAAAGCAACAGAACTTAAAGTTAATCAGTTAAATGTTAGTCCAGCTGTACCGCTACCTGTAATAAAACCTCGGTTACTTCCAGACGCTACAGTACATTTTACATTGTTAGAATAGAAAAATAAGCATAAGGCGTGTAATTCATGTAATGTGCAGACCTATATTAATGAGCACCGCAGCTATGTTCAGATCTACACAGATGCATCAAAGAGTTTAGGCAATAAGATAGGAGTAGCGTTTACTGTTCCAGAATTAGATTGATCAGCAAGGAAAAGGATCAGTGATGAGTTACCTGTTTATACAGAGGACACGATTGCACTATTATTAGCAATACAGTGGATAGAGGAGATAAGAGCTGAGAAATCAAGTTCATCGTTGGCTAGCTTAATATACAGTCTGTTTTAATTGAAATAAAGCAGACATTATACAGAATTCAAATGATGGGTATTTTATGGGTACCTGCACATATTGGTATCCAAGGAAATGAAATAGCAGATAAGGCAGCAAAAGAAGCCGTAAAAACAACATCAAGAAGAAACAGTGGATGCTATGCTGTACTGTCAGAAAGACGAGACTGAAAGAAGGATTCTAACGCAAAATTGAGCAAAAATAAGATATTTTACTAAATAATTTGGGAAATTAATATTATAGTTTTATTTTTCAGTATCTTAAAATAACTAATTTATGGGAGAGGATATATAAAACAAAAGGAAGTCATTTTAGTCCACACTCCGAGGAAAGAAACACACCATGACTTGTCTGTCAGGTTTATTGGGGAGATCAGCTAACAAGATATATGATGATATTATTAGGGTTATAAAAGAATGTGAATTAAGTAAGAGAATATAGAATATAGATAATATGTGTGTGTGTGTGTATATGTGTATATATGTGTTTTTATGTATGGCCCTTTCCCCATTATATATATTGCATAAATCTGGATCCACACTCCAGTCCAGTAGGTGGCGGTAATGCACCTCTAAGCTGGTTTGTCAACCGCCAATAAAACCTCGAAAGAAGAAGAAGAGCTGCAAGCTTTTTCTTTTGGGTCGTTGCGTCTTAATAATAGTCGATATAATATAATAGAAAATAACGCCGTTCTGTTGGTAAATTACGGGGATTTCAATCGAAGCCAGCTAAAAGCAGAACTGGTGTATTATTAGTGCTAGTTCAGGCTGCAGCGCGATGGCGAGCCGTAACCTCCAGCAGGTGAGTAACCCCAGCAGCGCGAGCGCTGCATCTCCGCAGCCGCAGCACGTGCACTCTCCAGCGGACCCCCGCGAGCTCACGGACACCGCCGCTCCGCCGCCGCTGGACCGGAGCCCCGCCGACACCGAGCCGCACGAGATGACCGTCAGCCTGAAGAACTTCCGGAGACCCGGGGAGAAAACGTTCACGCAGCGGTGCAGACTCTTTGTCGGTAATCTCCCGTCGGATATGACGGAGGACGATTTCAAGAAGATGTTCTCCAAATACGGCGAAGCGAAGGAGGTTTTCATCAACCGAGACCGAGGCTTCGGCTTCATTCGGCTGGTGAGACGCTGGCACTGCGCAGGCTGATGTAGTTACACGCATACTCGCATGCACGGATGTCTCTTGGGCTGGGGTTTCTAGGCCAGTGTAATAATGTTATGAGTATTAAGCTGATATATGAAAACATGAGTTTTTTCCCTTCCGTGTTGGCCGGTTAAACTATGCGTCCGAGATCGTTCAGTTCTCCTTTAATCTGATTATTTTCAGGGACCCTGCGATTTTCTTTTTGCAACCCTGTTGACTTTAATGACACCAGATGTGCACATAATGTCTCTTGTCTGTGAGCTCTTTACTAACGAGCTGATCAGTTGATTCGGGTGTATATGCAGCCCTCTACGCACACTTTGATAATATAATCGCCATCGGCTAGTACATGTTTTAGTTTACTCGCCAGACTGATTTACTATTTCTCACACACACTTACACACACACACACACGCTTACACACACACACACACACTTACACACACACACACACGCTTACACACACACACACGCACTTACACACGCACGCTTGCACTTACACACACACGCACGCTTACACACACACACACGCTTATACACTCACACACACTCACATACTTACACTCACACACACTCACATACTTACACTCACACACACTTACACACACACACACGCTTACACACACACACACACACGCTTACACACACACACACACACGCTTACACACACACACACACACGCTTACACACACACACACACACGCTTACACACACACACACACACGCTTACACACACACACACACACGCTTACACACACACACACACACGCTTACACACACACACACACACGCTTACACACACACACACACACGCTTACACACACACACACACACGCTTACACACACACACACACACGCTTACACACACACACACACACGCTTACACACACACACGCACGCTTACACACACACACTTACACACACACACACGCACGCACGCTTACACACACACACGCACGCTTACACACACACGCTTACACACACACACGCTTACACACACACACACACGCACACACACACACACACACACACACACACTCACACACACACACACACACACTCACACACACACACGCTTACACACACACACACACACGCTTACACACACACACACACACGCTTACACACACACACGCACGCTTACACACACACACTTACACACACACACACGCACGCACGCTTACACACACACACGCACGCTTACACACACACACTTACACACACACACACGCACGCACGCTTACACACACACACGCACGCTTACACACACACACTTACACACACACACACGCACGCACGCTTACACACACACACGCACGCTTACACTCACACACACACACACACACACGCTTACACACACACACACACATATACACAATGTAGATTATGCTACTATATGATTCCACCAAAGCAGCTTATCTTTGTTAAATAGCACAGCTTCTTAACTATCTGAATGTACACTCTTATCATCAGTCAATCAAGCATTATATTATGATAATGTGATAATAAAGCAGCAGTTTTGAATAATAGTTTTGAAGAGTCTGAAATAGATGTTGCTCAGTCAGGACATAAAATGCAGGCATCATAACATCATTCAGAGAAATAGTGCTGACTGCATTCAGACGTAAAGACATGAAGCTTTATTTCCAAGATGATGCGTGGTAAGCTTCAATACAATTTAAAGCAATATAGTAACAGAGGCTTGTATTGTTATGTTTATTAGCGGTGCTCCAATCAGGATTTTTGAGGCGATCACAGAAAGCAGTATCTGCCGATACGATCACCGATACCGGTCTTTTCAAAGCCTTCTTTTTATCCTGTAGAAGTATTCATAGTGATGATCCAATCAAGATTTTGACATTTATTCAGGGCCTGAATTTCATTTTTGAAAATGAATTCCTCTCTTAGGTGACTCTTGTGAGGATCGTTTTTTTTAGACATTTTTCAAAAATATATATTTATCTCACCTAAACATTTGATCATGCACTGCATTTTTGTTTTGACAATCGTGCAACTGGCACAATAGCTGACACACAGCGCAAGCCTGATTTTGTGAGCTGCATGTGAGGCAGTGTTGAGCGAGGTTCACACATACTCCGTGTGCAGTCCGTGTGTGTTACAGAAGCAGCTTTCACACAGGAGTCTGCTCCTGATCCAGGGCTGTTTACTACAAACAACATTTATCCACTATTTTGATTTCAAATCCAAACATTGTTACTTAAAATGCTTATTCTGCATTGTGATTCTTTTATATTTATTGTATTACACAGTACAGTAATACAATCTTTCATAGATGTGTTTAAACGCTGACTCAAAAGATAATGGACACTTTTAGAAAAAATGCCTTTATAAAGGTAAAAATTTAAAAATCAGTTTAAACTTATTGGAAAAGATAAATTTCTATCAGTATGAACTGACCAGCACACAGAATATGAAGAATATTAAAAACATCAGGAGTCAGCTGTCTTCGGCAGTCCTTAAGATACCAGCACAATAACACACTCAGCAAAATATCGTCTAGTTATCGTCATCGATAAAATCCTAGAAAATATGGAGATATTATTTTTTGTCTATCGCACACCCCTAGCAGTAAGACAGAATTCGGTATTTGCGTGCTGTTTGAGAGGCAGATTTATGTGTGCGCTTTGGGTGGGATCCATATTTGTGCAAATTTGAACAATTTTTGACTGAAATGCATTTTATTTTTATTGAACTCTTGCCATGATGACCATAAAAGATGTTTGCATGACTTTGCTCACCTGTCTTGGTCAATGGGTTGACTTTATTTAAGCATCCATATTTTAAATTGTCACCATTTTCATTATTCAGGAAACGAGGACGCTTGCAGAGATTGCCAAGGCTGAGTTAGACGGCACGATACTGGGGAACAGGCCCATCCGTATTCGTTTTGCCACACATGGGGCCGCGCTCACAGTCCGAAACCTGTCTCCAGTGGTGTCCAATGAGCTGCTGGAGCAGGCCTTCTCACAGTTCGGCCCGGTTGAGCGGGCAGTTGTGGTGGTTGATGCCCGAGGACGAGCCACAGGCAAAGGGATTGTGGAGTTTGCCAATAAGCCTGCTGCGCGGAAAGCCTTGGACCGCTGTGCAGATGGAGCCCTTCTGCTTACAATGTAATAACTTTTCATTTTCACAGCATGATCAGTGTAGATTAGCGATTGACCTTTATATATCTTTATTTATTACACGGCTCTGTGGAATACTTGATTCTGATCTGAGTCATGACATTCTGAGGTCTGTTATCCCTCGATAAGAACCGCTAAAAGCTGATAACACCGGCTCATCCGGGTAACTGAAGTCTGCGCTGTACTCTTGCTAGGAACAGTGGAAGCTTTGCGTTTGTTTAGCTAATAAAATATTAAAACTGCATTCTATATTATGTGTACAGTTATTTAATTATGTCATGCTGGTATGGCTCTCTCTGACGTTTTGCTACGATTGTTTTGTGTACTGTAATGGATTATAAGATAACTAACAAACTGGTAAGATTTTAAAACATTTTAATCTTAAATCAGTATCTTTTATCATCATAATTATTTATGTGCTGAAATGTGTAGTAAGTGTTTGACTGCAGCGTTTCCCTTAAATGTCCGTCTAGTTTGAACTTGCTGCTGCTCGCAAACTGCTGTCTTCACGGAAGCTTTGCGTTCAAATATTTCAACTCAAATCAATATTTCGTGTCTAATGATGTACTTATGAGGCAAGTAGCCGTGTAATAAGTGGGATAATGTGCATCCAGCCGGTTGTTATCGCAGAATAACCTCCTACAGAGTGAAACAAGACTCCTGATCACCCTGTCGGGGTTATTCTGCGATAACAACCGGCTGGATGCACATTATCCCTTTCATATCAAGTATGTCAAGTCAAATAAGAGAATATTTGAAGTTGACGTGGCTGGTCTTTATGCCTTGTCAATTTTTTTTCACATGGATCTTTTTTTTGTCCCTCAGGTCTCCTCGTCCAGTCATCATTGAGCCAACAGAACAGTTTGATGATGAAGATGGGCTACCAGAAAAGCTGTTGCAAAAATCAGCTCAGTATCATAAGTATGTCATAAGACATTTAGATTAATTGTATTCCAAATGTTTACAGTATAACTAAGGAGAAAAAATAATGCCTCAGTGGAGTTTTAATTAACCAAAAATGAATCACAACCATCTGCAATCCAGGGAAAGGGAGCAGGAGCCACGCTTTGCTCAGCCAGGAACCTTTGAGTTTGAGTACTCCTCGCGCTGGAAGGCTTTGGATGAGATGGAGAAACAGCAGAGGGAACAAGTGGAACGCAACATTCAAGAGGCAAAGGAGAAACTGGAGGCTGAAATGGAGGCTGCCAAACATGAGCATCAACTCATGATGATGAGACAAGGTAGTTTTCTGAAAGAAAACCGCTCTGGATTGTTTCTGTTATGCTGATACTGTGATGAACAGACAGGAGTACACACAGGGCTGGGCGATATAGTTACACAATTTATCACAATATAATGTTTCATGTCGTTCGGTATCGATAATTATTGAAAATGTTTTATAACCTTTCTTAAATGGAGCAGTAGAAAAAAGGTTAAAATTTAACCACTGTATTTTTAATTTACCCAATTTATTAAAACAAACAACAACAAGCTATTTCAGTCTTAACAGACAAAATAACAAATAAAACTAAATAAAATTGAAACAAATATCTCCTTTCTTGTATTTTATATGCAAATTAAATAAGTGTTAATGAAACATTTGGCCTGAGGCCACAGGAGGGCGCAATGAGCAAAATAATGCACCTCATTAAATTGTTTATTCAATGCAATGAAATAACGGCAGGCTATCAAAAAGTGCATACCGTCTAAACTAATATTTATAAATCAAATATGATTTCGTAAATGGCATAAACAATATGAACAAAATGAATATCGATACCGTGTTATCGCCCAGGCCTAAGTACACATGAGTGTCATATACCACAGGGCTGCAATCATTTCCCTGCTTCAGGGAACAGTACTGATGTTCTTCACTTTGTCACTGAAGCATTAGTGTATTTATACCCACAGATCTCATGAGACGTCAAGAGGAGCTGCGGCGCTTGGAGGAGCTCAGGAATCAGGAGCTGCAGAAACGCAAGCAGATTGAGATGAGGTGTGCTGTTCCCATTTGCCATCTTAGCAGCATTCTGAAAATCAGCATCCTTAGCTAAAAACGCTTTGCTAATGAAATGAAAAGCCCCACTGTGCAAGTCAGGGTTCCCACGCGTCCTAGAAAATGAGAGAAAATTTAAAATGTCCTGGAAAATCTTGTAGTTGACCTGGAAAATTATTATAAAAAAATGTAATTGTGTTTTCCTTTAGCCAAGAACGAACGGTTCACCACTGGCCCGAAACTATTAATGTTAGAAAACGCTGGAACGACCATAAATCATAACCGGCCTGTTTTTGCTCCAAGCGCACGATCGGCCACCGGCTCTTTTGTTTTATTTCAGCCAATCTCTGCTCCAGACTTGTTCCGAACTGTAATGCGTCGTCTGCGTCAGAATGCTCTGATCGGCCCAGACTTCAGCGTTCTGAACTCATCCGTGCTCATTCCGGTAAATTGTTCACACATGATCTCTTAACTGTAATTTTCCGGTAAAGTCTATGCGGGAAAGTCTGCTGTTTCTGTTTCGTGCAGATGTTTTTTTGTGTTGCAGAATTTCACAAAGATAAAGTCAGACTATTCTGGTTTTGCTTCAGATTCTGAAATTACATGTACTTTAATATAATTTAAATCAGAAACCGCTCATGTATGTAGAATCTTTCTTGGTGTTTGCCTCTAATTTTAAATGGCTACAGAGAGGTCGGCCTGTAATAGAGCAAAAAACATCTTGTTAATGTAGTCATATTTGCATTCTATCTCATCTCTTGCTTTAAAAAATAAATATTAACAAAATCGGTGCTTTATAATGCTTTTATGCGGATTAACAGTAACAATAATATCGGCTTTATATCGGCCCTGTCTGACCGACTCCTGATCCGGCAGAGAATGGCAGGATCGGAGCGATACTCGATGTGAGAATCAGATTGGTGCATCCCTAGAAGTAAACGGAATGCTTTCAATTTATAATGATAAAATAAAACCATTCTCATGAATGGAGTTAAGCACACAGATTACATGAAATCATTATCCAGAAGATGATGACTTGAAAGCGTACATGCAGTGTTCGGTGGTCAAGCGGTTCAAACAGTCATCTACTGTAAAACCACCGTGTGATCAGCTGGTGTTGTCTGGCTAGTGTACACAAGTGGCCACTAAATGTGCTGGTCCCACTTTATATTATTTATTATAGGCCTTAACTACTATGTACTTACATTTAAATTCAAAGACCGAGGTCAGGGGTAGGCAAGTTCTGTCCTAGAGAGCCGCTGTCCTGCAGAGTTTATCTTGAACCCTAATCAAACACCTAAATAAGCTAATCAATGTCTTCAGAATTACTAAGGCTACAGGCAGGTGAGGGTTTGTCAGAGTTGGAGCTAAACTCTGCAGGACTGAACTGGTCTAGGTGCCTCTGTCTCTGCTTAATCAGATTGACGCTGACATCTGATTATGTCCTAATTTTAGTACAAAGCAGGTGAGCAGTGACTCTTTAACTAGGTATGCTATCTAATGTATTAATTTATCAGACCGCAAATAAGAAACACCGTGGCAGGTGTTGATTTCACAGTAGGCTGTTGCCAGGAAATAGGCATTAGGTGGCAGTGCCTTTCTACATGCTTATACACACACACACTCACACACTCACACACCCACTCACACACCCACTCGCACTCTCTCTCACACGCACACTCGCACTCTCTCTCACACGCACACTCGCACTCTCTCACACACACACTCACACTCTCTCACGCACACTCACACTCTCTCACACACACACTCACTCTCGCTCTCTCTCTCTCTCTCTCTCTCTC
>NW_015505427.1:1187171-1197386 GCF_001515645.1 Sinocyclocheilus grahami | reverse complement strand
TATGATGGCTGTGTGATTGTGATTGTCAGGTTTGTGATATATATATACGCTATGACGTGGCTATGACAATTCTTCCAATGATTAATAAATTGTGTGGGAACAAAGAAGAACCTTTATTTTAAGTTTCTTAGATGTGTCAATTACATCAGCAAATAGATGGTAGTGTTAACACACGCACAGTTATATTATGTCCTTTGAAGTGGGAATAATCATGGACTAGCAGCATAAATGCAATGCACAACATTTCCCCCCTTCTTACTCTTGTGCCCCGAATGATATGGGCACAAGGAACACAATTAACCGGTACCACTTTTACTAGGTGTCAATTCAGGTTAATTGGGAATTTTTTTTCTAGTCATCTCAATGGTCAAAAAGTGTCCCAATTTACCTGAATTCACCATATATTAAAGGAGTCATGACATGAGAAATCAAATTTCCCTTGATCAGCAAAACAAAGACCTCATATAAGAGGTCTTTGTTTTGCTGGTCCCCACGGGATGCTGGTTGCTGGTTTGCTGGATCCCAGCATGGGATGCTGGTTGCTGGTCCCCAGCACGGTAAGTAGGTGTGCTGGTGGACCAGCGTAAGGTATGTTTTGCATGCTGGGACTAGCTTGGGATGCTGGTGTGCTGGTGGACCAGCATTTGTTGTTTTTTGGGTGCTGGTATGATCCCAGCAAGACCACAACAAAACTTGTTTCATATCACATTTCTTTTGAAATTGGTTTGTGTTTGTAGTTAAAGACCAAGACAATTTTCCAAATTAATTTTAATAAATTATTTATCAAAGAAAAACACATGTTGTAAACACAGTAAAATTCCCAGTGTTAAACAGACACTACTTTTCATATGGTCCTGATCTATCGAGAGTAAAAGTAACACTGAAGCAGTGTTGTAGTTAGTGAAATAAAGTAGATTCACTCTACAAGTGATGACTGAGCATTAGTGATGACACCTACGGTTAAGCAGACTCACTGAGAACAAGAGGAACGGCAAGAACAGAAAAAAAGTGAGGAGGTGAGCAGAAACACATCAACTACTTACAGCCACACAGCCTTAGATGAATTCAGTATCTCACCAGAGGATGATTAAACAACTGCAAAAACAGAATTACCATATTCACTTATTGCTAACCACTTTGACTTTATTTCTTTCATATGGTACATGCACAAAGGTTGCTAAAGTATGTTACCATTATTGTGATTAGTGTTCCCTTTAGTTGGGCACTTGGTCGTTGACTTTGGTTGAAATAACTCTGTTTTAGCAATTGTTGAAAGTGCACACTATCACTATTTACTGACACTATAACTCTATACACTGACTGCACGGACATATTTTTTACTATGTGCCATTTTTGAAACCAGTGATTGAAAGCTGGATTTGGACATATGTGACTTCCCAGATAAGTATGAATGTCTTTAAAAACAACAAGTCAAGTCAAGTCACCTTTATTTATATAGTGTAACCAGAGACTTCAGCCAACAGAGCAGCCTCTATGGCTGGAGCCCTATAATCCCCCTCAAAAAAATACTTGGGGAGAATTACAGGCATCTTGGCTAAAACGGGGTCATGAGGGCGCTCTGGAGGGCGCTTTCGAGGAGCGGGCTCTGGAGGGCGCGGGCACAGGAGTGCGTTCTGGACTGGATTCCGGGACTGGAGCCCTCCTTGGGCTAAACACGGGGACAGGAGCCCTCACTGGGCTAAACTCGGGGGCAGGAGCTCTCACTGGGCTAAACTCGGGGGCTGGAGCCCTCTCTGTGCTAAACGGGGAATAAGGAGCCCCCTCTGGGCTTAACTGGAGATCCAGAGCCCTTCCTGGGCTTAACTGGGGATCAGGAGCCCGTCCTGGGCTGAATGAGGAATCAGGAGCCCTCCCTGGGCTTAACTGGGGATCAGGAGCCCTACCGGTGAATTGGGCGGCCGGCGGGCTTGACATCAGAGCAACCAGCAGGCTTGACATCGGTGCGGCCGGCGGGCTGGAGAGAGCCGCGGCCGGCAAGCTTGACTGTGGAATGGCCGGCGGGCCTGAGACAGCGGCGGGCTTGAGTGCTGAACGGCCGGCAGGCTTGGGTGAGCCGCAGCCGACGGGCTTGGGAATGCCACAGCCGGCGGGCTTGACTGAGGAAGGAGGGGACTACTGTGTGATGCCTCTGGGCTGGTGGAGAGGAGACGGGATCTGCTGACGAACCGAGCCAGGTTGATGTAATTGGGCAGGGTCCACCTGGACCCTGCCAGTGGCATCCGTTGAGCGACCCCCTCATCCAAACCACTCCGGAAACAGTCCACCAGAGTCCACCGGTCCAGGGAAATCTGCTTAGAGCAGGTGCGGAATTCCTGAATGTCCTCCTCCAGTGGCCTGCCGTCCTGATAAACTGCACATAAACGTTCAAGGGGATCCATTGAAAAAACCAAAAGAAAACACTTTCAAAACACGGAGAGTAGGGGTGCCGCTTACTGTTTAAAGGTCTCCTATTCTGTCACGTTTCACTCAAGGGTTTAAAAATCAAAAGGGTTTAATGAGGGTAACGCTCAGAACACAGGGAACACTGGAGACATCAAGCAGACAACATGACATTTAACAGCAAACGGGAAACACTGGGAAACACAGGGTTTAAATGCACAGATACCAATGGGACACACCTGTAAGCAAATGAACTAATTAAATGCAGCTGGAAACGCATTCACACAACGAGGACAGGAACAGGAAAGACCAAATCAGGAAAGCAGGAATATACACGTGAGAGATCGCCCCCTCCCGGACGGCACATCCCGCGCCGTAACAGTATTAGAAACAATCAGGGTGCAGGAACAGGAAGAATACCAAATAAGGGCAAGGAAGGCACATGGGGAGCAAAACACACACACACGACAGAAACAGAGTCTGACAGTCGGGGGGCCAGTTCTTCTCTGGCCAACAACTTTCAGTTTTTAACTTTCATTATCAAGTTGTTATTAACTGTACCATTGAAAAAGCTGTTCTTAAAACCCCTGTTATCCAATGTACACACGCTCTTTTAAACTGATTTATGTACAGATCTTATGAAACAGGAGACAATTTCTTTGATAAGGGTAAAATTTTTTAAAATTGAGATTTATACATCATCTGAAAGCTGAATAAGCTTTCCATTGATGTATGGTTTGTTAGGACAATATTTGGCTGAGTTACAACTATTTGAAAATCTGGAATCTGAGTGTGCAAAAAAAATCTAAATACTGAGAAAATCGCCTTTAAAATTGTCCAAATGAAGTTCTTTGCAATGCATGTTACCAATCAGAAATTACGTTTTGATATATTTACAGTAGGAAATGTACAAAATATCTTCATGGAACATGATCTTTACTTAATATCCTAATGATCTTTGGCAAAAAAGACAAATCGATAATTAAGACCCATACAATGTTTTTTTGGCTATTGCTAAAAATAATACCCCACCGACTTAAGACTTGTTTTGTGGTCCAGGGTCACATATGTTTTAACCTTATATGTGACCTTGGACCACAAAACTTGTCTTAAGTAGCATGGGTATATTTGAAGCAATAGCCAACGATACTGTCAGCGAATCACCACAATCACCAGCTCTGGAATCCATGTCCCAGAATCCTCCCCGGCTCACACCTGTTCTCAGTCACGATCACCATCACTCCAGCCTCCAGGGCGCCCACCCCGCCTCCCTGGTGGAATTGTTACAGCGTGGGACGTGCCTTCTGGGAGGGGAGAGATGAATTGTCATTTGTGTTGGATTCTCACCAGTCATAGCTCCATTCGATCTGCCTCAGCCATATCTATCAATAAACCTGCTATTCATTCACTTACCTGTTGTCTCCAGCTTATTTTGTGACAGATACATTGTATGGGTCAAAATTATCTTTTTTTTTTTAAGCCAAAAATCATTAGGATATTAAGTAAAGATCATGATCCATGAAGATATTTTGTAAATTTCCTACCGTAAATATAGCAAAACATAATTTTTGATTAGTAATATGCATTGCTTTTAAAGGTGATTTTCTCAATATTTAGATTTTTTTTTTTTGTTTTTTTGAAAACTCAGATTCCAGATTTTCAGCCAAATATTGTCCTATCCTATCAAACCATACATCAATGGAAAGCTTATTTATTCAAATGAAATAAATCTTATGACTGGTTTTGTGGTCCAGGGTCACATATTGTTTTTCCTTTACATCGTTAAAGGGGCGGTCACACTGCACTTTTCGTTCCATTGACTTCCATTCATACACATGCGAATGCGAAAGATCGGAAACGCACTGCGTTCCAAAGTTGAAGTTTGGTAAACTCTGACCTGCGAATTCGCATCAAGTGAAGACGTGTGACCAGTAGAAGATCGATACGTCACTGTGTGACCTCTCTGTACAGAAATTAAAAAATGGAGGAAGCGCTAATTTTAGCCATTGTGCAATGTCCTATTTTATATAATACATCTTTAAAAGATTATAAAAATCAAATAAAAAAAGAAGCAGCATGGTTCGCGGTGTCAATGGAAACAGGAACAGATGATGTGTATATATATATATAGAGAGAGAGAGTACAATATAATTACTATACACAAGTGTATTATTATTAAATTACTTAATGTAGTTCGTTATTTTATATTTATGTTTTCAGAATCATTTTAAAATTAATTTTGCACACCTCAAGAACTTATAAAATGACCTATTTAAAGGGAAAAACCTACAGCACTTAAAGCACAGCACTTAAAAATTTAATATATGTACAGTCAAACCAAAATTTATTCACACACCTTGAACATTTCATTAATTAATACAGTTTATTCACTATAGTTAAAAAAATGGTAATAAAATATGACAGAGCCGAAAGTACTCCTTGTGGCGATCCTCATCCAGCCGAAGCTCCTGAATTAACGAATGGAACTCTCCCCGCTCATTCCGAGTCCATAGAATAGGGTGAACCCACAGCCTTCTCCTTTCCAGATGCTTTTGACGCCGTCGCAAAAGACACAGTACAAGCACATCGGAACCCATGTTGTGATAACTGAGGGGAAACCTTGGCTCGTGATGTCATATCCTGCTCCCGCCCATATTCGCAGCGGTGTCCGAAAAAATTTCGCATGTTCAAAGTGTAGTGTGACCACCCCTTAATGTGTTAAATACAGAAATATTCAAGCAAAAACTATGTGTGTCCCCAAAACACTAATTGCATATAGACAGCTGTCCTACTGACACTCAACCCTACAAAGCCCATGCTGGTGAACCAGGACTATACCAGCACTATATCAGCATAAACCAGCCTGGACCAGCACTAACCAGCATAAACCAACCTAAACCACCACTATACCAGCATACCCAGGTGAAAAACAAGTGCACTTCCATAATGTACTTAAAGTGCTCTATTTTCATGTACTAATTTTGTACTTGATATACTAAAAATTATTCTTTAGTACTTCTTAAGATAAACTTAAGATCATCTAAGTCAGGGGTGTCCAAACTCGGTCCTGCAGAGTTTAGCTCCAACTTGCCTCAACACACCTGCCTTCAAGTTTCTAGTATGCCTAGTAAGAGCTTGATTAGCTGCTTCAGGTGTGTTTAATTGGGGTTGGAGCTAAACTCTTCAGGACACCGGCCCTCCAGGACCGAGTTTGGGCACCCCTGATCTAAGTGTACTCAACTGTCCTATTTTGGGACACTTGAATATGAACCAAAATAGCACAGTTGAGTACACTTAGATGATATTAAGTTTATCTTAAGAAGTACTAAAGAATCATTATATTAGGTACAAAATTAGTGCGCAAAAATAGAGCACTTTAAGTACATTATGGTAGTGTACTTTTTTCACCTGGGTAAACCAGCCTGGACCAGCACTATACCAACACTAACCAGCATTGACCAGCTTGGAATACATGCTGATTTATGCTGGATTTTTCAGCAGGGCCTGCAAGTTTCATAGATTAAAACGTCCTCCTCATTATAAAGAAAGCATTTATTTAATCAAGCTCCAAAAACGGCTCGTTTGGATCTGAGGTGGCATGGGTAACGCTTTAGATTACAACCCGCAAAGAACTAAGTATGCTGAATTTACGTTGTACGTTTCTGTAATTATGGTGTACCTATAAAGAATGTACGTGTAGGTATAAGGGAACAATGTGTTACGTTTGGGTAATAAGGGGGTAACAACCAGATATGCGACTTGCAAAGAACTGCGTAAGTAAACTGAAGTTACAGCATAACGTTTTTGTAATTATAGTGTACTTATTCAGTACTTCCGTGTAGGTAGGGGAATAATATGTGACGCTTGCGGAATAAAGGGGTAACAACCTGTAAAATTACAAATAATTTATACTGTAAGTATTTTGAAACTAAGCGGTCCCTATTCTAATGTTACGTGGTATGTATGGCCTAAACAACAATCTTATGTTTGGGAATGATTTAGAAAGACGATATACTTTTTATAATTTTATATTGGTATTTTATTATAGGCCTATATGTATTTTTTAAAGGATTATTAAAGGATACATGATGGAGATTACTGAACAACAAAACTGGACATCTAGTGAAATGAGTTAATGAGTTTCTGCTATGATTTAAAGCTTATTCGTCGATCTCAGCAACTTCACACCAGCAACTTCTCAACACCACTATCACCAAATAAATTTGCATGATATACCATCAAGGTTCAATGCATATTATAACAAGCTTACCTCTTTCCAGCTGTTCGCAGAAAAAAATACGATACAACATTTGTATTTCAGTGGATGTATACTGTAGTGTTTTTATAGCAAAAAAATTTAATTTGGCCATCGAACAATTAAATTAAAACTAGTGCAATATTTTTCTCTGTAATTACTGTGCAAATATACACTTGTTCTGTGTTTAAGTCCAACTTGTTCCCCCCTTGTTCCATGTAGTTACAGGGTAAGTGGCTACAACAAATTGCTCTGGAACTATTGTTTATACAGTAGGTCGTACATACATACATATATATCAGGTAATATATCAATAAACATGGTGGACTGTTTTATTTAATTCAAATATTGTTTGAAATTTACTATAGGCTTACTGCTGGGTTAAATGAACCCAAAATGGGTTTTAAAATTAAAATCACACACAATATGACAAGAGTAACAACACAGGCAACAGATAGCCTAATAAAAGGTTAAAATTTATTACACCAGTTAAGAAAAAAGCAAAGCAACTCCATACTTATACAGCTTATACAGTTAAACCAAATTCTTTTGAAAAGCTTGTTTAAGAACAAATTTAAGATTTTATTCAGTTTGTTCATGTTTTTCACCCACTGACGAAGTTAAACTATTATGGCCAAACCATCATGCCAATTAACACACAGTAATAAACACTGAAAGTCAAGATTAAACTGTGCATTATAGCGAACTGACAGGATTGACGGTAAGTCTTTGATTTGTTTTTATCCACGTCCTCAAGCACCATTTTGACTAGTTCACAGTTCCCGGTTTTACCACTCATCAGTCGCTGCTCAATGTTGTGAGAACATACTCGGACAAAACCCTCCAGTTTTAAAAGAGCACATCAAAAATCTCAAAAATCTCTCTCCTCTTCGCTTCGATTAGTTTTCTTGTATTCTTGACACATATTCCTGTCATGAGCACCGCAAACACAGACTCGAACGTCTCGAGCGCCATTCTGTTTCCAGTTCGCACTCACCACATTCACTGGCTGTAGTTTTAAAGGAACACACTCCAGAGAGTTTCAAAGTTGTCCCTCGTCTGCGCTTCGATTAGTTTTCTCCTATTTTCCACACATGTTCCCATCTTAAACAGGTCAGCCTGGTAAACCTGCAACACCGTCATAGTGTGCAGACACGCACCGGCCTGACCTGCCACCGTATAAGCTTTCCCAACCAGGTTAGATGTCAGTTTTTCTGGCCTGATGGGACGCTTCAGGGCCTTCAGGGAAGATACTGAGAGATAACTTGCGAACGTTTGCTCCACCGCCGGCATCGCCCCATAACCCTTCTCATGGAAAATGGAAGGCCCCGATGTGAAGGTCTGGCTTTAATGAAGCGTTCGTCCAGTTTGCTTTTGGGATGAGCATCTTGTTTCTCGGCTGGCCAATCGATGTTGAGCTTGGCTACAGCGTGAGTCACAACCTCCACTAGCTCCTCATACACGAGAGACTGCGGTGGCGAGTCCGCAGTCTCCTCCATGTTGACGCTCATCACATCAACCTCCTCGGAGGAAGACAGATGAAGCACCTGGCTCTCTCTCTTGGTGGAAGAATACCGCAGGGCGGGCTTCCGATCCCTGAGAGGGAGCCGTGGATCTAGCAGGTGATTACCGAGATAAGGACGAGCCCATCTCTGATCCCTCTGCTAAATCCACTTGCGATCCCCACTGTGCCTCAGCAACGGCTGCCTGTGCATGCTCCACTCCCAAACAGACGACGCACAAATCGTGTGTATCCCCACCCGAGAGATAGCATGGGCAGGGAGGAACACATGACTTGAAACGCTGTTCGCTCGCCACAGAACTTGATTTTGATTTACACTTAGTCATTGTGTAACTCGCTTTCTATACAAGGATTTTCATGACAGACTGAGTGCTTTTGCATACGCACACACACCACAGACGCGCTCGATGAAGAGCAAGAAGCTAACATGTGCGCTTGCTGGATGTGCCTTTATGCTTCCTGGTTGCTCACGTCACCCCGCTCATGATGTCTCGCTTCTCTATTGGACTGATTTCACACATGCTTCAGAACGTGGTCTCGCCAGGGTGTTCCCAGAGCGTTCGACCCAGCTCGAGTTCCTGAAGGGGAACCAATCATGAAGGGGAAAAACAACAGGTTCACAAGATACATGATATGTGGTATATACATATTCTTACTGAACTTTGAGTGAAACCTTTTGGGGGGAAAAGAGTGAGAGGGCAGATGGGAGAAGGGGGTCGTAAATGAGCAAGGGGGTGGTGTTGTTTGCTCTCTTTGGAGAGCTCTTCTACAGATTAGTTTTATTGTTTTGTTGCATGGCATCTGTTTTGTGTGAGTTCCTGACATTTTGGATTCATGAAGAAACAATTTAACTCCTTACAGAAGTAATAAAATAACCCGTTTTTTTCTTGGTCTTCTTCAGCACTTAAGTGATCTCAGACCCTTTCTTATTCACACCACAACTTTATAAGAACCCAGACTCCAGCTTTCTGTGCAGCAGTGAAATGCTGGAGTCTGGCCTACTGGAAAATTTGGAAGATGAAGTGGACAGGGAAGAGGGCGAGGAAGAGCTGAGAATTAAAAGGGAATGTTATGTATAAAGTTAATTCAACTTGCTTTTTTTCCTCATATAAGATAGTATTAAAATGTTTATTTGCTACTAACTGTATAACTCTTGATAATTAATTCAAATCAATAATATAATTCATGCATTCAATTACATATGAACTTACCGCACTACTTCATCTCTGTGTCGGATTTAAAGCAGGCAGAATGCTAGATCTCCACTGTGCATTGGATGGTTCTTTGCCTCCGTCATGACGAGAATACTTAACGATGCATGCATTAGGCCTAAATAATTTAATGCACAGTGGGAACAGAGCGAGGCCGGTGGAGTAAATGCTAATCCACGACAACTGCGCCACTCAGTCCCACGGAGGAGCTCCGGAAGGATAAAAGGAGGAGTGACGACAGTGTTGGACGAGAGAGGACCAGGCCTGGACTTTATTTTGTGTTTTGTGTGCGGCAGTCGTCTGCGAGGGGCTGCCGCTTTACTTTCGTTTAGTGTTTGTTTATTTTATTAAAGTTTTAAATGTTCGCCGGTTCCCAACTCCTTCTTCCCGTGACTACAAACGTTTGTTACACACAGTTAGCCGAAGATTACATAAATGACAACAGAATTAATTTGTATTGTTTGAGTTAACAGTTGGTTTATTTATATTCTTATTTGTTTATTTCTTTTTTTAAAAAAGGAACGAGATTGAACGTCTGAAATTACATCAATAAATAATAATAATAATAAAATATAGCCTATATAAAAATATATAGGCTACAAGTACTAAACTGTACGGTGGCCGATAAGTGCAAAACAAATCACAATTCTGAAAACAAAATAACAAATTACAAACACAAATGCAAGTTTAAAAAACTAAATAACAATTCAGAAAGCACAACAACAATTCAGAAAACATTATAACAAGTCAGAAAACACAACGACAAATTCGAAAACAAATTAACAAGTCAGAAAACACAACGACAAATCAGACAAACCGGAAGAGGT
>NW_015505427.1:1183997-1186017 GCF_001515645.1 Sinocyclocheilus grahami | reverse complement strand
ACAAATCAGACAAACCGGAAAAGGTAGGTATAGTTTGAGACAACGCCATTGGTTTGGGATTACTTACCGCTGACTGGACGAGACATCTGTCAATCAACGTATACAGGATTAAATTTATACTATTTATAGTCAGTTAAAAATGGCTGTTAAAATGCCTTTACGATGTGATACGAGATTTGAAAAGTGAGAAAAAAAAGTTCGGCAAAAGGCGGGATCGAACCCGAGTCGATCGCGTCAAAAAGCCAAACGCATGCACTTATCAATCTGCACCACTGGAGCTGATGATTTACAGCCACTTTTAAGTAAATATAAATAGACACTCCGTATTTTTTATTCCATAGTAAGGGCAATTCATACAATATATTTAAACTGAGCTACTTTAATACCATCTCAGCACTTTCTACCAGGACTCTGCTGTTCTTCGGCTGGTTCTTCCCTGTATACGTTGATTGACAGATGTCTCGTCCAGTCAGCGGTGAGTAATCCCAAACCAATGGCGCTGTCTCAAACTATACCTACCTCTTCCGGTTTGTCTGATTTGTCGTCCTTTTAGGGGGTCTTAGATCACTTGTTTGTTCACAGCTGAATCGCTCTGAGAGCATTTGCAGGGCTCAAACGAACTAGGTGTGAAAACACCCTAATAAAGTTAGCATTAAGTGACTTACATTTTAGACACAGTGTTGCCTGTTTTTGCCCAATTTTGCCAACTAAAATAGTTCCAAACAAAGATCACAGCACAGATCACACCCTGCGTCTCGATGTTCATACGATCCCTCCTAAATAGTATGTGAGATTAGAATAAGTGTGTCCCAAAGCATAGTATGTTGAAAAGAGTATGCCAAAAGTCCCCGGATGGTCTACTATTTCAGGTCGATTTTTGAAGTGTAGATCCGTGCACGCTCTAATGGCTAAAATTGCCCACGCGCTTTGGCGAAGGATTCGGTCCAGAACTACAAACACGAATAAAACGCATTAGAAAAACTACAAACGTGGCGGATGCGCGCGATCGACGGTTAGGTAGAGGGGTTTACAAAAAGGGGCTTGAGTTACTAATAATCAAACATTTAACCTGGTAAAAAATATTTATTTATTGTCATCCGTGTTTTATTTCATGAGCAACAGCAATGCAAACTTTTATAAACATCCATTTGGTCGTTAACTTTTAAATGCTTCATTATGCAGAAAATATGAGCAGAGTTCTCTGCATGAAAGACCCGCGACTGGCAGATCAACGAGCTACTTCTTTTCTCTCCAGTACGGTAGGAAGTTAAATTAAATTAAATGTGGAGGATGTTAACTGTGACAAGATGATTGACAGACCAGTTTACAGTGACAGGGTGCGTGTAACTACGGAAGCCGTGGACAAAGCGGAGTCCAGCCCGGGGTCGTCACATGTGGTTGCCGCAAGCCCGGCGGACGCTCCTTTGTCGAATCCGCCGGCCTCACTCTAGCCGCCGGCCTCTGCTCAACTCAAGGTCACGGTGTGTTACACTGTTTCGTTGTGAAAGCGAAACTAAACTTTTGTCTTTGGGTCGTTATATTTCTCACAGATTTCTGCTCGTTCTAAATCAGATACAGAAAAATCAGATGAAATGATGATCAGCGGTAGCTGAGAGCTAACTAAACTAAAGATTACATTAATATGAATGCATTAGTGAGAGCGATTGCGTTTGTGAATTAATTCTATCTGGCAGCATCTCTCTACTAGTAGTGAAGCTGTGGGACTTAGTTATTAAGAAATATACGCTTGAACTTTTCAGTTTCTAAGCTATTTTATTGAGAAATCACAGAACAGTGTTGACTATACATTTCCGCGCTGAATGATTGTCTGAAGCCTATGTGTGTGCGTTACAGTGCAGCAGTGCATTAGATTAGAACGGCGATTAACTTACCTGTACAATAAGCTGTTTAAAACGTGCATTCTCCCATTCAATTTCGAGCATCCAGTAATATAATCACACATGTCTTGTGGAGCGCTTTCAGAGTATGCATTTATTTGTCATTTGAACTGTTTGGAAAC
>NW_015505427.1:1182523-1183627 GCF_001515645.1 Sinocyclocheilus grahami | reverse complement strand
ACACGCTTGAGGTATTCAGCCAATCACAACACACTGGATAGCTGGCCAATCACAGCACACCTTGCTTTACAGACCGATGAGCTTTGTAAAAATCGATGCGTTTCAGAAAGGCGGGGCATAGAGGAGCAACAATAATGTACAGTATGTGGAAAATAATGTGCCTTCTCTTCTACTACACACTCAAAAGTGTGTACTTTTTCTTCACCAAAAAATTACATACTTTAAGGGTGTAGTATAAGTAGGCACATTGAGACTCAGGGACAGTCTTTGAGGAACACACAGGACAGTGTTTCCTTATTGAACGAATCAGCTTTTGAACCAATTGGTAGAATGAATGATTCAGTGACTCACTCAATAAAGGGGTGGTTGACTGTGATTTCACTTTTTTAACTTTAGTTAGTGTGTAATGTTGCTGTTTGAGCATAAACTCATACAACTATCTGTAAAGTTACAATGCTGAAAGTTCAATGCAAACGGAGATATTGTCTTTTAAAATTATGGCAGTTTATTGCCTACAAAAACTGCTCCTACTATGATGCCTTTGATTGCAATACAATCAGAGCACATTCTCAATGACTCACTCATTAATAGTCATTTGCTGCCACCTACTAGCAATTTTAATTTAACATTTCAACTATTTTTTCATGTTTTAAATAATTTCAAATATCTGTCTTCAACATTTTATATTTAAAACATTTTTTTTATATTGATTTGCTCCCTTTCCATTTTGCATTTACTTGTACTTTCAATACTTAAGTATGTTTAATATTTAAAAAAATACTTTTCATACTTAAGTACAGTAAATATCACATACTTTCAAAATTTTACTCAAGTAATATTCTATACAGTGACTTTAACTTCTACCAAAGTCATTTTCTGGTGAGATATCTGTACTTTTACTTAAGTTTATATTTCAGATACTTCATCCACCTGAAAAATTACAGGTGTGAGTTTGTTTATAGAATGCAATTGTTACTCTCATCAATAAGCGTATTATGTGTGAACATAACCGTATTAAGGACTCAAATACAGGACTGACAACTGCATTCTGTTGCTGTGTGATTGTGGCCTAAATTTACCTTTTTTCTCTCTCTCTCTCTCTCT
>NW_015505427.1:1177262-1181772 GCF_001515645.1 Sinocyclocheilus grahami | reverse complement strand
CACACTGGATAGCTGGCCAATCACAGCACACCTTGCTTTACAGACCGATGAGCTTTGTAAAAATCGATGCGTTTCAGAAAGGCGGGGCATAGAGGAGCAACAATAATGTACAGTATGTGGAAAATAATGTGCCTTCTCTTCTACTACACACTCAAAAGTGTGTACTTTTTCTTCACCAAAAGTGTAGTATAAGTAGGCACATTGAGACTCAGGGACAGTCTTTGAGGAACACACAGGACAGTGTTTCCTTATTGAATAAATCAGCTTTTGAACCAATTGGTAGAATGAATGATTCAGTGACTCACTCAATAAAGGGGTGGTTGACTGTGATTTCACTTTTTTAACTTTAGTTAGTGTGTAATGTTGCTGTTTGAGCATAAACTCATACAACTATCTGTAAAGTTACAATGCTGAAAGTTCAATGCAAACGGAGATATTGTCTTTTAAAATTATGGCAGTTTATTGCCTACAAAAACGGCTCCTACTATGATGCCTTTGATTGCAATACAACCAGAGCACATTCTCAATGACTCACTCATTAATAGTCACTTGCTGCCACCTACTAGCAATTTTAATTTAACATTTCAACTATTTTTTTCATGTTTTAAATCATTTCAAATATCTGTCTTCAACATTTTATATTTAAAACATTTTTTTTATATTGATTTGCTCCCTTTCCACTTTGCATTTACTTGTAATTTCAATACTTAAGTATGTTTAATATTTAAAAAAATACTTTTCATACTTAAGTACAGTAAATATCACATACTTTAAAACTTTTACTCAAGTAATATTCTATACAGTGACTTTAACTTCTACCAAAGTCATTTTCTGGTGAGATATCTGTACGTTTACTTAAGTTTGTATTTCAGATACTTCATCCACCTGAAAAATTACAGGTGTGAGTTTGTTTATAGAATGCAATTGTTACTCTCATCTATAAGCGTATTATGTGTGAACATAACCATATTAAGGACTCAAATACAGGACTGACAACTGCATTCTGTTGCTGTGTGATTGTGGCCTAAATTTACCTTTTCTCTCTCTCTCTCTCTCTCTTTGGTGACAGGAAATATCATTGTTGGTGATGTAGTTGAGAATTCCCCTCTGTTTCACGCCTCTGTGGTCACCCATGCTTAGAGTTGTTAGATGAAAAAGGATGAGGTCCTTCACTTCTCTGACTTACTTTTGATAAAACCTCAAATGGGTCAGCCCAGTCCAAAATGAAGGCCTGCTATTATAATTTCTGCAGAGACTCGACATCAACTGAATTAATTTGACTAAACCATTTCAGAACCACTTAGCAGTGCCTATAGTAATAGCTCCTTGATCTTCCCTTGATCTCTCCTCCACTAGTGCCTAAACCAGATGTTACCTAGGCTTTACAGATCAGTGCAGTAGGTCTGCCCCTGACTAGTAGTTGACTAATTACATGTTTATATTAATCTAATTACTTAAATATATACTGGGGGGTGGGGAACAAAACCATAGTGAGCCTTTAATATAGCCTATATTCCACACTCAAGTGCACGCATAAGGTTTGCCGCAAAGCACCGGCAAAAGTAATGACTATAAATGTGTTGGGGAAAATAAAAAAGGAGATATTTTAATTATTTATTAATAAACTAGTGTTTTCTGAGTCAGTGTGGCTGCAAAGATGTAGCTGACGATGCTTCTCACCATCTCCGTAGTACAGTTGACATGCCTTCAGGAAGAAATGAAAAATCATGATGAAATGATTTCAGTGTGTATATCAGTACTCTTAGACCATTTCCAGCACATTTTCAAAAGGATAGTTCACCCAAAAATGACAATTCTGTCATTAATTACATTAATTCTGACATTGCTGGAGCCTCTAGTGTAGGCTTTTTCTTATATCACTGTATTAGTCCAATAAGAGTCTTCCTTATAGCTGGTTATAAAGGAGGGAAACACTTAGCGTAAAACTTTAAAGTCATATTCTGAGTGCATCTGCATGCCTGTATATATTATACATAATCAATAAGGTGTATACTGAGCTTAAACCACACTAAGCCCTGAAAATACATGCATTATATTGTAAGCACTGGATAATGCAATGCATTTTTTTTCAGTGCAATCCAACATGTTTTTTTGTTGTTTGTTTGTTTCAAATATACCTGTCATTATTTTACTTCCATATATATTTTGATAATTTATTACAGTAACTATATGATAACTGTATCACCGGAAATCAGCTAGGAAAAAGCTCTAAAATGTATTCCAATTGTATTGTTTTCTTCATAACGTTACCATTATTGTTGACGTGTGCACTCCACTATTCTCTTAGAGTTAGAATGATATTTTTAAACTTTGTTCATAAAGAAAGACGACAGTCTCAACCTTAACTATAGCAAATAAAATTGGAATCTCTAACTCAAACTCTCCAGTGCCACTAACTGTCCAAAGTCACACATGTTTGCGCTAAAATAGAAACTCTAATGTGATATTAAGGTGCCGCATAGCATTTTATGCAATATCTTAGCAATTTTATACTGCCCATTGCTGAAACTTCTGGGGAAGCAGTTAAACCCTATAGTGAGACCAGTATGCTAAATGAAGACTAGGAGTCAAATTTGAAGTTCAGTCAGTTGACAGAGACTGAAGACAGAGATCTCCACACAGTACCGTTTCTAGGCATAAGGCACAGGCAAACTAGGGTGCCACCAGCAGGAGGGGACGTCAATGAGCGCACGTACTGGCCCTACATTTTAGCAGGGTTGTGATAGAGTGGCATGGCCAACCAGAAATATGATTGCCGCCCCCACTTGATCCCCCAACATCATTGGGCTAGAGTACTGTCAATCTGACAATGCCTGTATGCCATTGGATCAGAGCGCTGTCAATTGCTGCTGGATTGTTGCATGCAAAGTTTGCATTTGGAGTGCTCAACAACACCATTAGATCTATGGGTTCTGTCAGTGCTTTGGCAAAGTAACGTGTTTTTTTTTTTAGCTTTGCAATGAAGCTAAGTTCAATGACCAATTTAAAATATTGGTACAGTAAAAAAGTGCACAAAATTAGTATTTTGTTAAGGCAGTATTTATGGCAGACGAGAAATCACGCTGCAAAATTGGTCCAAAAGGTGTGCTTTTTTGCACCAATGCATTGTTAAAGGTGTGGTGTAATATTCACATATAAAAATTGAACGGCCAATTAAAAAAATTTTGGTATAGTAAAATTCGCTAAATCACAAAATCAATACATCCTTTATTAAAGCGCTTTGTTGAATTTAGCGCATCCTTAAAGTCCCCATGAAATCTAAATTAAAGTTTTTTGGGTGTTAGTATCAATATGTTAGTCTTAAGGTTATCTATAAAGCAGTGTGCTCCAAAACAGTGACAACATTCGCATTTAGAAGATATAAGCATTCAAAACTTGCAGTTCTTCACTTCCGCCAAAACGGCTCAATGATTTTTTTGACGTCACATCGTACTTAAGCTTCTCATCAAACTTTCTGTCCAATCAAATGCTCTCTAGAATCTGAAGCGCCCGCCCCTACACTATAAAATAGATGCTGAAGCGGAGGCTGAAATCGGTCAATTGTACACAGAATTAGTATTTTCTGTACAGTGAATGGCACGTAGTGCACTATATAGGGGACAGGGAACGATTCAAACAGTGTAAATATGCTTTCATTGAGGAAAAAAAGAAGTCTGGTTTGCGCTGTGTCACGCTAACCACACTCTGCTCCAGGCCAGAGACACGATAGCACGGAGCGGATCACATGCGCGAGTCGGCGCAGACCACAATATGTATCGGAGCTATTTGAATTCTACACAGATTGCTATATTTTATAGCAATATGGATGAGATTGTGGCTGGCATACTCTGTCAAATGTGGCTTTAGGAGCTCAACGGCTCTGAATGGCTCTAGCCCAAGCTGTGATATAAATGAAAGCTATTGGCTGTTTTAAAAAGGTCTTCCTGTTTCAGTTAAAATGACGTCAAGGTGTTTCTAAGCATTTCAGGGGACCTGTTATGGCAAGCCGTTTTAGCATTTAAAAGTTTGTTTTGACTATCCATAAATATAATTTAAGATAGGAACAATTGTATTTTGGCAAGTCATAATTATAATTCGACTAGTCACAATGACAATTAGAGATATCTGCAATTATAATTGCACTAGTAAGAAATTGGATTAGAGATATCTCTAAATACTTTATGACTAGTCAAAACTCCATTGACGATATCTGTAATGCCATCATAGATATCTTCAATAGGGCGGCACACATACGCAAAGGTAAATAGAGATATCTCTAACTCAGTTTCAACTAGTCACAATTATATTTTAAGATATCTGACTTGTACCTGCTCCTAGTCGAATGTGCTGTTGTGTGACGAGAGACTAAATTTACTAAGCTCCTCCCAGAGCCCTTCCCCGACTAATGTTTAGTGCTAACTGCTAACAACAGTGGTCTGCTTTTCTTGTCACGGAGAGAAAAGCTACTGGATGAATTACTTCAGGGGTTATTAAATAATATCTGGATGCA
>NW_015505427.1:1103594-1158181 GCF_001515645.1 Sinocyclocheilus grahami | reverse complement strand
CGCTGCGCATCTCCATTCAAACACAGCGGTGATTCGTTTATGAATGAATTGCGTTTTTAAACGAATCTAGTGAGTCAATGAATCAATTACCCATTCATAAAGACAGTCACGTACTTCGTTCCAGAATGATTCAGCTGTTCGAACGAATCAATTGAATGAATGATTCAGTGATAAAATCAGTGACTTGACGCCAGTTTGACTGCTGGCAGTTTTACTTTAATTTTTAAAGCATCTTTTCTGTTATTTAAATCATTTCTATATTCAAGATGTTATATTTAAAACATTAACCTCAACATGAATTTATGAATTTAATTGCACTCTTGCGACCTCTGAGCCTCATTAAACGTCTGAAAATACACATACAAGCCACTCCTGTGCTCTTTTGTGCCAACTCTGTAGCACAAATGTATTTCTTAAATACTGATTTCATTTGATTGGTAACTTATTCTACTTCTTATTCTACTTGTTTTTATTCTGTTCTTTTAATTAGAAATGTTAAAAAGCTTATAAATATATTTTTTTGATTTTGACATAAAAGATTACATACTTTTAATAAAGTTAGAAAAATGCCATTACAAAGGTAAAAACAAAATTCCCTATAAATCACTTTAAGGAGTCAAATATCACCTCGTAATGGGAAGGTTAATTTTTTATCAGAATTTTTGATTACTGATTAGAAGGTGCTCCTAAATTTTTGACCGTGCTCCTAAATTTTTTTAATTAGGAGCACAAGCGCTCCTAAAAAGAAAAGTATCCCTAGAGCCCTGGAATGGAAGCAGCGTCATACACATAGAAAGCAGAGCGTCATGCCAATTTGGATTTTGCCTAGGGAGTCAAAATGGCTAGAAACGGCCCTGTCTCTACACTTCTAAAGACTGTATGAGTATGAGGGGCCAGCTCCCTGCCATGCTTGCTTATCTGCTCAGTTTGCCTTTGTTGTGCTTGGCCCTTTAATTGCTGCTTGCACGTAGTTATTTTTCTTGATGTGAACTGGTCTTAATGTGTCAGTTCATTTAGATGGACAGAGAACACGTTTCACATGAACCATAATACAGACTCATATTGAACATATGTAATACAACTAACAATAATACAAGTGGAAATATGATAGCCTAATGCTAATTGAAGCTGGATGTGTTTTAGACTCATCATTGTTGTCGGCATTCTCACCATGTAGCTTAAGCCTGGGCTCAGCCCACATACTTCCTGGGCAGCATTAAACCAGGAACTCTGTACTTTTTGGCCTCCTTTTTGAAGTTGTTGTTATATATATTTTAGGCATATTAATACCTAAACTTCTTTGTTTGGTCTGTTGCTGAACAGCTGGTGGTCAGGACAAGTGATAAATATATACAACATATCAATAAATACCAACATATGAACAGTTCAATTTAAAGTAGTTCAAAACTTGTTACATTAAAACTGCTCAGTTTAAAAAAAAAAAAATTTCAGCCTCATGTTTTGCAAGATCTTTGACTCTATGACTCACCAGTGGTACATTTCATGTACAAAAATAGTAATCTAGTCTTCAAAGTCTTATCAGACTGAACCTGTGACATTTTAACTGCTGGTGTTAATAAATGTTCTCAGCTGTATCAAGTTGTGATATTCATATTAGTTGTGAAAAGCCACACATTTGTGTTAACACAATCAACATCAGCATTTGTTACTTAAAGGGATAGTTCACCCATTGGGTTTAATTCCCGGGGAATGCATAAACTGATTTAAACTGGTTTATGCATTCCATGGGATTGGCATCATGTTGCTTGAGCTAAAGAAACAAAACAGGAACTCGGCCTCAAATTTTTCCAAGAACATATGTCAAATTTTTTTAAAAATTGTACCTTTAGAGGTACAACAGCTTGTCATAGGGCAGTACCCTCAAAATTATGTCTTTTTGTCTTATTCAACAGCAGATGAGGATCTTTCTGAAACATAATCAGGATGGAGAGCTTCCTCCATTTTAAAGGTCAAAAATTATGAATGAATGCATGTATTGCACTGGAAACTGGCAATTATTACGCTTATATTCTACCAAAATCAATGATTATTGTTCATTGAGAATAATGGTTGTTGGGCAATATACAGGTATATCAGTTGTAGGGTGTTTACCTTAAAAATGCACTGCTTTAAATTTAAGAGCATATTTAAGAGCATATAGGGCTCATTTTCATTGTATATAGATTTTAAGGGATGAAAAAAAATGCATGCACAAGTGTGAATTCAACAAAGAAAACAGTTCACACGAAAGTGCTAATTCTGTGGGGTTGTTTTGACAGAACATTGTGGTGAGTATAGATATAATAATTAAGTAAGATATAATAATTTCTGTTGCTACCGAGTTTTGTTCATTATTATTTTGTCAGAAATTACCTCACTCTTTACACTGGCAGATTTAGTAACATTTCTGTTGCACAATGACAGCTGATTCTAAATAAAATTACAGTTGATTCTAAATAAGGTTATTCAAACATTCAGAATTATACATTTTGATAAAAAATCAACAAAGGACGTTTTTGATATGAATTTTATTAGACAATAATTCAGGGTGTTATTGATTTTTGGCCATAAAAAACAGTATTACAAAATATAAATAAAAATTGTTATTATTGTCTTTGCTTACATAAACCACTCAGTACATATCTATGTCTTGAAATACACATAATTTAGACTATTATGGCAGTAGGTTTAAATGTAGTGTTATCACAAAAAAGGAAAGATTTTATTCATATTAGAAACACTTATGGGAAGCTGTAAATCCAGTGAAAAACTAATTGGACTCCAGTTCAATTATGGTATATGAAGTGGTTAACTGGTCTGTACATTAAGATTGACCTGATACTTGATATGAGGAGAGATGATGTGTGTACTGCTTGACACATTATTTAAAAAAAAAATGTATATAAAGACATCTTGATGTACAAATTGTGTTTATATATTGGAATGCTTAGGAAGGAAAGTTAGTGTTTTGTTTGGAGATGAGTGGTTCTGGATGAATGCAGAGAGACCAGGTCTTAGTGGCAGATGCATTTGAAGCCCACGGCTCATAGTAAAAGGCAGGAGCATTTGGACAACTTCTCGTGGCTCAGCAGACCGTGCTGGGTTGTGGCCAAATTCTGGATCAGGCTCCAAAAGTGCTTGAAACTGATGCCTTCCCCATCTTTCACACCCATTTGCTTCAGCACTTCTCCAAAATTATCCGACTAGAGAGAGAGCGAGAGAGAGAGAGAGAGAGAGAGAGAGAGAGAGAGAGAGAGAGAGAGAGGTGTTCAAACTCACTAGTGTTCATGTATCCATTTTAGTTTTTTTTTTTTTTTTTTACTTTTGCTTTTGAAAACTGACACTTTCGCCCTGATGTGGTTTGTCTGTATGGCTTCGTAATAAATATTCTTAGGAGTTTTTAGTTTTTGGAAAGATTTTTAACAGCTTTAACAGTTACTCTGCAAATTCAAATACAGTGAGTACAACAAATGCTAACATATTCAAGCTTTCAGTTGGAATCTTTAAAAATAATCCAATTATTAAACTTGGCAACACTTCCATAATCATATACAAGATTTATATTAATTCTCTGCTAAGATACTTTTTCTCTAAATCACTACAGTCTGTTCCGTTTCTCACTCTTCTGTTACAAACACGTCACAACATGAACTGTGAGCAGAATTACATCAGCACTGAAGTACGGGATCACTCAAGTATTGTTCAAATGTTACAGTACCATATACCTCAGAGCATTAGCTCTTCATTCAGCTAAAAGAAACACACATGGCCTTGTCCCAACTTTTTTGAGATGTGTTGATGCCATGAAATTTAAAATCAACTTATATTTCCCTTAAAATGATACATTTTCTCAGTTTAAACATTTGATATGTCATCGATGTTGTATTCTGAATAAAATATTGAAATTTGAAACTTCCACATCATTGCATTCTGTTTTTATTCACAATTTGTACAGTGTCCCAACTTTTTTGGAATCGGGTTTGTACTATGTCAGAAGTTCTCCCTTAAGCTGTAGAAGGCCTGCCATAACATGATCTGATACTGAATGTAACTGAAGAGCAGCGTCAGTTTGACTGCAGCCACCATTTTGCTCTCTCAACGGAGCCACACCCAATGTCCTTCGCTGGCTCAACCTGAGTTCAAACTGATCCGTGTAATCAGACCACGCCTCTATGTAAGGCAACAAACTCTGGGAAACATTCTCTGTGAAACCAACCAGTCCCCCAGACTGAAAAAAGTTCAATTATTGTTAAAAAAAAAAGGCAGTTGTGGTTGCCAAAACTTTTCTGTAACAAATATGATGACAACGTTACAGACATTTGGGGATGATATATATTTTACACCTGTATGTATATGACATAAAAACCTATTTTTGCTACCAAAATAAGTTAAACAAACAGATAATAATAATTAAGACCTGCATGCTGGTTTAAAAGTTCAACAAAACTAGTCTTTCCAGCACACGGAGCCAATAATAACAAAGACAGTGCACTGTGTTTCCTACACAAAGACAAAACACCACAGGCCTTAAAACAACACAAAAACATTTATAGGCCTAATATCATTAATGTAATAATGTAATCACTTAACTGGTTTCGCTGTAGCATTTTAACATTTTTTCCTTTTGAAATGATCAAGAACTGTTACACTATAACTACACTAGTACAATCACAGGAAGTGAGTAATAACAGTTTTGAGTCATTGGTATCTGTTGGAATGAATAGCAGGGGTTTTACCTTGACTAAATTTGGCAGCTGGGAGGAGAGGAGATTCTTGAACTCATCTACCTTCAGTGTAGGCCGGTTATCAGGAGAAGCACCATGGAAGTTTGTGACCAAGGTGTTAATGGCCTTCTCAAGGTCAGAATACTGCAGAATTAAGAGAGTACAGACAGACAGATACTTATATAGAAGAATTATACAGGTGGGGGGGTTTACTAGTATAGTAAACACATTTGAGTTAAAACCAAAATGGTTTTACACCGATGTCATAGGAGAACCTGTTTAAGTCTCACAAAGAAGTTTTATTCTCTAGTTCTTTAGAAAACCACTCATGTATTGACACTTTAAAGAAACAAATACACTGATCTGGAGAGCGTACAATTATGTTTTTTGCTCAATGTCTGTCATAATTCAACTGAAAAAGGTAATGCATGAAGCTGAAAAAATGCTATGACGATCTGTACTTATTTCAGTATTTAGAAATTATTGCTTTAGTTTTGGAGTGTTAATAGCTCTTCTTTTTGTCTTTTATAATTAAGCAATGCACATTAGGACTAAATCAGTTATATGCACCTGTTTCCATACTGATCATTTACCTCTAAAAAAAAAAATCTAAAAGTTAGTGCTTTTCCTTCCTCCCTCCAAGACTGTCAGAGCACTATCAAATGGACTTTGTAAACTGTGTCTATTCAAACCTTGTTGCTCTCAGACAATTATCCAGTACCTGAAATACCTGCATATCAGGCCATGACAGCCCACCCTCTGTGCATTATTTACTTAAGCTGTGCATTTATGATGGAAACCATTTCCCTGTTTTGTTAAGACAAAAGGTTAGGCTTCCACTGCTTTGACCTAAAATACATTTACTGTATGGTGTTGAAATACATAAAAACGTGTGGCTTCGATAATAAAAAAGTGTTAATATGTAACCCCATTTGCAGTCTTGACCATTCAAAAACTTTCTGCACACTTTCCCCCTCTTTCTTTAAGTCCACCCTTACCAAAAAGAAGTATACTTCAAGTTTATTTTATTAAGTATACTTAAGTAAAGTTCAAGTATATTTTTAAGTATACTTTATGTAGCAAGTATACAAATATCAGTGTACTAGTAGTATATTTGTAAGTGTACTATTTCAATACTCCTTGGGACTAAATTGGCCCACTTTCTAGCATATAAAAGTATACTTTTATGTATAACAGTAGTAAACTTTAAGTACACAACTAGTTTACAACAATATTTGTATCTTGTACTGCAACTATACTAAAAGTGAACTTATATGAATACTGAGTTTACTAATTAAATACATGTAGTAGCATTTTTAGTACACTTTGAAGTATAGTCTCAGTAAACTACTAGTTTAGTAGTTTTATACTGCAAGTATACTCGTAAGTTTTCTTTAAGTGAACTTTACATCATACTTTAAGAATGCTACTATGTCTCTATTTAGGTATTAATTTGTATATATTTTGTTATATAAATATCTGAACATCCAAAACACCAAAAGAAAGAACAGGGTATCTGCTTGTAAACAAAAACATTTTATTCTAGCTTCATGCATTCTTTTTTTAAACACTTGAACGTGGGTAAGTTTCATAAATAATAATAAAAACATTTTTAACAAAAAGCTGAAAAAAAGACTATGAATTGAATTCAGAACGATAATCAAAACGTAGATAAAGTTGATCAACACCCCAAAGCTTGACAGTCAGTATTACCTATTCATTGGTCGACATTACATCAACTTTACACAGTTTTGATGCTGTTTTATGTCTAATGATCGTGTTAGATTACATGTGGAAGCATCTGTTGTTTCGGTTTCTTCTTTACTTGTGTTTTTGGAAATTCTGTACAGAAGATGTGTACTAGCACCCCCTCCAGAATAACAATGAAAACACGGATTCTAGGAACACAAGTATAGCTCAAGTATATTTAGACTTTTTCTAAGTAGGCTATAAGTCAAGTATACTTAAATGTAATTTTAAGTATATTTCTGAGAAGTACATAAAGCCCATTTCTGAGAAGTACATACAAAGTAGACTAAAAGTATACTTTCCTATTTTTAGTTTAAAAGAAGTATACTAATAGCACACTTGAATAAACTTCTTTTTCGTAAGGGCACATAGGCAATCTTCGCCTTGAGGCTTCTCCCAGACAGCAACAACGCAAAGACTCTGACTGATTCCCCGTGCTTTCCATTTCTACACAATGGCTGTATGTCAAAACCTTGCGAGCTGCCTGCTTAGACAGCATTTTTGGGTATCGTAGGCCAGATGGGGGTGGTTAGGGCAGGGACGCAGCCAGCTAGGTTTAGACACACAGCCATTGTATCGTTTGCAGAGATAGAACTGTGAACGTTTCATTGCAGCGAAGCTCTCGACTCATATGGCTTGAATTATCTTGACACTGGCCATGTTTTGTTCTTTGTTAGGGCCCATTAACACAGGACGCGTTCCTGCGTTCAGAAACCGAGCAGCGGATTGCGTAAGAACGCAGTGTCTTTGAGAGTTGAATTTCAATTTACATGTCCTATATGATAGGGGTGCAAGACGCGATAACCAACGAGACACTTCACAACGGCCAAAGACATCTGTCAAACGCACGTAATAAGAAACAAACAAACAGAAAACAGGCGAGGCAAAACGCGTAATTGGCACTTGTAGTTTATTGATTGCGCGGAGAGAGAGAGAGCGAGAGAGAGAAGAAAATAGAATAAAAAATCGCGAATAACCTTTAATAAAAACTAGTTCCTTTGACAACAACAAACAACAGCATCTGGACACCGTTTCGGTCAAGTGCGGAAGATTACCGAGAAACGCGAAGTTTCAAGAGAACAAACCTACGAAGCGCAGCTTATGTAAAAACTCATAAACACATAACTGCGTGAAACCCAATTGAAATGTAAACGAGCAATCACAAATACATAGACTAATATAACATAAACCACCTACCTGTGTCTCCATTTGACGTGATTTGTTTTATTTTCTTGGCTCTAGATAAACTTTACTGTTCCCGTCGTGCAATGCTCGTTACTTTACACTCTCAGCGTCCCATCGCTTCTGTCACATCTTGGCTGACATCCTGAATCCTCCCACTCAGGAGGAAAAACAAACTAAACACACCTTCCGTATCAGTGACTGCTATGGGAAAAATGTTTCCTGTAACTTGATGCTTTAGGACAGTGAACCTAACGGGGCGGAGACGATCGGGTTTCAAAGGCTCCGCACTCTGGAAAAAACTCTGGAAAACCAAGTTTCCGTATGACACATTTTTGTTGATGGATAAAACTATTGGAAAACAGACTTACTGCTCCTTTGGGAACACATCTGGAAGCTCTCAGGATAAAAATGAGTTTGCGCAACAACAGGCCCCTAGTTCAGAACGTGTGGTTGGGTTTGCATTGGGCTAGTTTTTCTATAGGAATTTTGTTCTTTGTTTTAAAGAGCTGAGAAGTTCTGGCAGATGTTCAATGCGCTGTATATTGCTTTGGGTAACAGGACTGTATGTATTTTTTATGATATTCTTTCCAGGAAGCCTTCAAACATACTTTATAGTGGGATTCCTATTGAGCAAGGCGTGTCCGTGGTCAGATCAAAATTCACTGGCTTTGGCTGTCTTCCTCGGCTTGTTTTCTGAAAAACACTTGAATGTGGGTAAGTTTCATAAATAATAATAAAAACATTTTTAACAAAAAGCTGAAAAAAAGACTATGAATTGAATTCAGAACGATAATCAAAACGTAGATAAAGTTGATCAACACCCCAAAGCTTGACAGTCAGTATTACCTATTCATTGGTCGACATTACATCAACTTTACACAGTTTTGATGCTGTTTTATGTCTAATGATCGTGTTAGATTACATGTGGAAGCATCTGTTGTTTCGGTTTCTTCTTTACTTGTGTTTTTGGAAATTCTGTACAGAAGATGTGTACTAGCACCCCCTCCAGAATAACAATGAAAACACGGATTCTAGGAACACAAGTATAGCTCAAGTATATTTAGACTTTTTCTAAGTAGGCTATAAGTCAAGTATACTTAAATGTAATTTTAAGTATATTTCTGAGAAGTACATAAAGCCCATTTCTGAGAAGTACATACAAAGTAGACTAAAAGTATACTTTCCAATTTTTTAGTTTAAAAGAAGTATACTAATAGCACACTTGAATAAACTTCTTTTTCTTAAGGGCACATAGGCAATCTTCGCCTTGAGGCTTCTCCCAGACAGCAACAACGCAAAGACTCTGACTGATTCCCCGTGCTTTCCATTTCTACACAATGGCTGTATGTCAAAACCTTGCGAGCTGCCTGCTTAGACAGCATTTTTGGGTATCGTAGGCCAGATGGGGGTGGTTAGGGCAGGGACGCAGCCAGCTAGGTTTAGACACACAGCCATTGTATCGTTTGCAGAGATAGAACTGTGAACGTTTCATTGCAGCGAAGCTCTCGACTCATATGGCTTGAATTATCTTGACACTGGCCATGTTTTGTTCTTTGTTAGGGCCCATTAACACAGGACGCGTTCCTGCGTTCAGAAACCGAGCAGCGGATTGCGTAAGAACGCAGTGTCTTTGAGAGTTGAATTTCAATTTACATGTCCTATATGATAGGGGTGCAAGACGCGATAACCAACGAGACACTTCACAACGGCCAAAGACATCTGTCAAACGCACGTAATAAGAAACAAACAAACAGAAAACAGGCGAGGCAAAACGCGTAATTGGCACTTGTAGTTTATTGATTGCGCGGAGAGAGAGAGAGCGAGAGAGAGAAGAAAATAGAATAAAAAATCGCGAATAACCTTTAATAAAAACTAGTTCCTTTGACAACAACAAACAACAGCATCTGGACACCGTTTCGGTCAAGTGCGGAAGATTACCGAGAAACGCGAAGTTTCAAGAGAACAAACCTACGAAGCGCAGCTTATGTAAAAACTCATAAACACATAACTGCGTGAAACCCAATTGAAATGTAAACGAGCAATCACAAATACATAGACTAATATAACATAAACCACCTACCTGTGTCTCCATTTGACGTGATTTGTTTTATTTTCTTGGCTCTAGATAAACTTTACTGTTCCCGTCGTGCAATGCTCGTTACTTTACACTCTCAGCGTCCCATCGCTTCTGTCACATCTTGGCTGACATCCTGAATCCTCCCACTCAGGAGGAAAAACAAACTAAACACACCTTCCGTATCAGTGACTGCTATGGGAAAAATGTTTCCTGTAACTTGATGCTTTAGGACAGTGAACCTAACGGGGCGGAGACGATCGGGTTTCAAAGGCTCCGCACTCTGGAAAAAACTCTGGAAAACCAAGTTTCCGTATGACACATTTTTGTTGATGGATAAAACTATTGGAAAACAGACTTACTGCTCCTTTGGGAACACATCTGGAAGCTCTCAGGATAAAAATGAGTTTGCGCAACAACAGGCCCCTAGTTCAGAACGTGTGGTTGGGTTTGCATTGGGCTAGTTTTTCTATAGGAATTTTGTTCTTTGTTTTAAAGAGCTGAGAAGTTCTGGCAGATGTTCAATGCGCTGTATATTGCTTTGGGTAACAGGACTGTATGTATTTTTTATGATATTCTTTCCAGGAAGCCTTCAAACATACTTTATAGTGGGATTCCTATTGAGCAAGGCGTGTCCGTGGTCAGATCAAAATTCACTGGCTTTGGCTGTCTTCCTCGGCTTGTTTTCTGAACAGTTCTGGTAATGCACAGGCAAGGGCATGCTCAGCATTTTGGGTGGATGCACTGAGAGTACTAGACATGACACACCTTTGACAGCATTACATGAGCGTATTACTTGTACAGAATATAGGACAGCAATGCACAGGTGTGTATAATCACGCTGATTTACACATAAACAAACTGAGCACTGAATTAGTCAGTCTGTCCTCATCTTCAAACAGTTGCACCACCCTCTTGTGCAAGTTCAAAATGGTAATTGATACCTAGTGGGCTTTGTATAACTGACTCGTTTAAACAAGCAGAATTACACATGCACAATCATATGAATATTTCAAGTGTTCAGAGGTTTTTTTCATTTTGCCATATGTACACATATGAACCCTTTTTGAAAAAGAAGTACACTTTAGCTTACTAATGTACTTCACAAGAATATACTTTTGTGTGAATTGAATAGGGTCTTCAGACACTTAATTACATATTATTTACAATTTAATGAAAATGAATAATAGTTTAAATTAATATTAAATCCAGTTAGTTGAAGTGCTTTTCTGACAGTTAAGTAGGACTTGAGTATGTCTTTATATGTCATTTCATACTTCTGTTGTTTTGGTTATAAAGGTAAATACATTTATTGCTGAATGTACTGACAGGCATTTATGGTAAACTAAAATGTACTTTAATGTAATTTCTACTGAAACGTGTATGTCATGCATATAAATATATTTTTACATTTGTATATCATCACATTTGTATATATAGTTAAATATATTAACTTTAAATGCAATTAAAATGATAATCAAGTACTTTGTGTTTTAGTATGCTAGTCAACATTCACATAGATAAGTATCTAGAGAAGCAGGAAACCTGAGCGCATAAGGATTAGTTCCCTGTCACCTCAACAAGGGTTGAAATATGACTGATAGAATATGTATTTACTCTGCCTATTCTGATGCTGATGTCACAATACCCTGTCCTGTTCAAACCTGTGCTAAAGTGAATCTACGTCTACCCTGCCTTTATTTTTCATAACTACTGACATCACAGAGTCATGACTCTCCCTGTATCCGTTTCGATCCTTTCATCGGTACTGGAGCACAGGCTCCATATTTCAGTTCTCAGTCAGAGGCCTGGGGCCCACTAGGGGCCTCAGCAAACGGTCAGCAGGGCCTCAATATGACTGAAAAGTAATTGAGCATTAAAATGAGCCAAAAAAACTAAAAAATCATTTTAATTCACCTCCACATCAACTTTTTTTTTTTTTCTCTGTTGAAGAGTGGAATTCCTACTGCCTAGAAAAATAAACTAGAGCTCGTCCCCCAGTGGAAAAAAAAGGACCAGCAATGTACAGTTATTCTTTGATTTCAATCAAATTAAATGGCATTAGAATATGAATTATGTTTTCATATCTATTCATATTATCAACTGATGCTCTAAAAGGACATTAGTTTGTTACATTGATCTGCAAAAAGTAGCATAAAGTAGCATAACTGCTGAATGTTTGTTGTTTTAGTACTGATTAAAGGTGCATTTTTGAGCTTTACCAGTACAGATGTTTTATTAATTTTTTTATTTTATTTTATTAAGATTCATGAAATACACTCAGTCATTTCAACTCCTACAGATATGAAAACAAGTGCAATTTTAAGGCATAGGTTTAGTCTTGAGTATCCTGTGTTTTCTGTAGTCATTATCTACTGCAAAAAGACCCTATAAGACAACTGAAAGGAAGACCAGGTTTTTGCTGAACTAGTCAAATGAAGGCTAGATTCTGTTGTGATCGCCAGACTTTAAAGATGAGCATCCGGCTGATGATGATCTGGGTGTCTCACACTGTGGGAACAGGTAAGCAGATTTTAGTCATTTCATAATGTGCTAATTTGTTTATTTTTTATGTTCCACTAACTTGCTTGAAAAATCAAGTGTATTTAAAGGTCATATTGTGCTTTAATCTGTGAGATATATTTATTTGTTTGTATATTTGTGTTTTGTATGTGATATTTTTTTCACTTCAGAAAACATTTAATATGCAGAAGGCAAATGATAATGGATGGCCTAGATACATTGATGGGCTGGAATTTTGTAATTACAAAAATTAAACGCTTCTTTATGTTGTTTGAAATTGAGTTCTATAATATGTTAGATAATAACACAATAACAAACATGCCAATCTTTTGATCTAGCGACAAAGCCGCTCATTGTATGGCCGACAGTGGCTGAGGTGATGGCTGGAGAAGATGTCATTTTAAAGTGCAACATTGTAGAGCTGTACTCCCTGTGTTCAACAGTGGCTTGGCTGAGAGTCATTCCCAAGAACGCAACGATCAGCCTGACCGACAGACTTCAGATCGATCCTCATCACTCATCCAAACCAGTGGACCAGTATTTGTACTGCTGTTATCACCAATTCAACGGTGCATGACTCCAGTATGTACTACTGCGCAGCTGTGCAAAGCTGCTTTGCTCACATCGGTAATGGATCCAGAGTCATTGTGAAAGGTGAGATATAATAATAATAATCTCTTTATTGTGAATTAATGTAGTAATATACGTAAATAGAAGTTGAAAGATAAAAATGCTGGCACCCTGGAAAGGTCAACTTTAAGCCGTTTTGAATTATTAGACAATGCACTGCCCAAAACAGATATGCAAAACACCACAAATAACTTTTAGGAGTGTCTTCTTTACTAAAAATAGCCAAATTAATTGCATATTTCTATTCATTTTCTCAATTAAAATAAATGGGTGTCTGTGGTACCTGGCATTTATGGCCTGAGCTGAGAAATATTTGCCAATTTTATTATTATTATTATTATTATTCAATTTTTTCTGAGTCACTTCTCAGACGTTATAAGAAGGACAAAAACAAACGGCAACCAAAGCCAACAGATGGCGACAGGGATAACTGATTAGACAAACTTGGCAAACGTGTCTGTTGCCGTTTGTCTGTGTCTGTCGGTCCAGTTTGAAATGGCCTTAGTTCTTAGATTTGTCTGCTGAATTATCTGCAGCTCCCTTTAAAAACTTTTTAAACTGAAGTTTTAAAAAGTGGGCTTTCGAAGCAATGCAGCTGAAGAAACTGTTTCCGTAGCATTGCAACTGAACTGGTTCAATGCAACTGGTTCCCCAAAGAATCTTCTATGATCAGTACATAAAATAACTTATTTCTTAGCTCTTAGTACTTAGAAATGAATTTATTTCTTAGTGTGGACAACATTTAGCTAATTTAAAGAACCTTCTTCCAGTATAAAGAATCTTTTGCGGAATGAAAAGTTTCCATGAATGTTCTTCATTGAATTTTTATGCCTCACATCTTCATTATGGACTGATTTAGAGTAAACCCATTGAACAGCAACATAATGACTGCCACAAACAGTTCAAACGCTTTATTATGTTTAGTATTTCTTTCCATTGTAACCATATATTTCCCCTAATCTCGTTCCAGAACACACTGTGTTTCCTGTTATTGATATTCTTACTCCGCTGATCACGAACGGTCCTTTGGTCCCTCTTCAGTGTGTTGTGAACGGGGTCGAGGCTTCTCAGGTTCATATGTTCTGGACTGTGGAGAGCAGAAAAGAAAAGGACAGCCAGTTTTGACACATGAAAATGATGGTGCCATCCAGATCTCTAACCAGATTCTGTTTACTGCTGAGGAGTGGGAAAGGAAGGTGCAGTGTGTGTTTGTGTGTGTGTGTGTGTGTAGTGGCGTTTGGAGGACAGCTCTATACCAAGACACTTCAGCCACATTGTACAATATAACAATAAATCTAACACACAGATTAGCATATTAGAATGATTTCTGAAGGATCATGTGACACTGAAGACTGGAGTAATGATGCTGAAAATACAGCTTTGCATCACAGGAATACATTACATTTGAAATTATATTAAAATAGAAATCAGCTATTTTAAATTCTAATAATATTTCACATTATTACTGTTTTAGTTTATTTTTGATCAGATAAATGCAGCTTGCTTTGGTGAGCGTAAGAGACTTAAAAAATCTTACTGACCCCAACCTTATGTTAGTTTATTCATTGTTTTCTAGTGATCATCTTTGTATTGAATATTCTATGATTTATTTTTCTAAATGAACTTTTTCATATTTTCTGTCTCCACAGATGCACCGGATGTGTGTTATGCTGTAAAATACATATATCTGTCTGTCTGCTTAATTTTTGGTCTCCTGCTTCTGGTAACAGTGATTATTCATAGGCTGGGACCAAAAACTTTTGTGATGATGTGTCTATGCGCTGATTGGCATGTCACCATATTCTAATTTGTTGAGATAGTGAATTGGTGGGTTTTTATTAAATGTGAGCCAAAATCATCACAATTAAAAGAACCAAAGACTTAAACTACTTCATTCTGTGTGCATTGAATTTATTTAATACACGAGTTTCACAATTTGAGTTGAATTACTGAAATAAATGAACTTTTCCATGACATTCTAATTTATTGAGATGCACCTGTAGTTTCATTGAGTTTCAGTTTATATCCATTATTTTCCTCCAACACTTTTTTATTCATCAATCTTATTTTGGTATTTGGCATTGCTGTACATCAGATGAAAGAAGGCAACAGTTACTAATATTTTGATATCTCTTCCCGAAAAGCATGAGTAATTCTGATGTTTATGTTCAGATTTTTGTTGATCGTTATGGATCTTTGATGTTTTGAATACTGTTGTTTATTTTGTGAATTGAAAGGGTACATTTATACTTTCATCCAATATGTTCTGAACTTTGTTTATTCCAGCAGAGTGAATAATAAACATATTGTTTGACCCACTTTTTCTTGAAATCATATGAATTTACACCAATAATCTAAAACCAGAGAAAATAAAATAACTATATAAAAATTTTATTTTCATATATTATGCTATTTTTATTACCTATAGCCTATAAAACTGTCAGTGTGATAATTGTAAGGGGAAAAAAACAATTATTAGATATAATGTCTTATGTGGCTTCTGTTATGTGTGGCAGGGCCAGGAAGTGATTTTCTTGTATCTCTGTGTCCTCTTTATCGTGTGGTTGCATGCATCACACAAGCAAAATGGTGATGTGGACCTCACCTCACATTGGTTAATGTCCACACTTTACTTTGTCAGCGGAAAAACTTGCATGCATGCATAATTCCAACCCCAAAGACTTTGGCGGAAGAACAAAATTGCTGATTTTGTTCAAATGAAATAGGACACAACCATGTGCCACATCGCTTCAGTCTTAGATCATGTTCATGTGTTTAGTCATTATTGTCTTGTGTTAAATAGATGGCAGTTTTTGTGTTATACATCAAGAGTGCAACAAAGGTGACATGATTTTGCCACTTTACTCATCCCACGCAGAATTCATGCAGTTCTCATTTGAAATTCTTTCAAGTTTCAGTACAGCTTGAAAAACCATGGTATCCAGTTTCTGTGAAATATAAAATAAATGCATCCATTATACTTATTCCATTTCTAATTAAACAATATCACATGAGCAAGAGTGCTGTCATTCCAGATGTAGGCACAAGAACACAGATCCACAATGGTGCTGATATTCAGTCCAACATATACCGTAGTTCAATAGAATATAAGTTAATATTGAGTAACGTACATTTTATAGTAATGCCAATTTCTTTGTGTTTTTGCTCCACTAACAAAAAAAAAGCCAAAGCTTGACCAGTAGTTGTGGGAGCAACACACGATAAAGTGTCTCATTCATAAATGTATCTGTATTTTGAACTAATAAGATGAGTGAATGATTCAATGACACACATGTAAATTCTTTCAATTTGTGAATTAATCAGTGTTTAAATTAATGGAAATTAATTGGTTGAATGGATGATTCAGAGACTCACTATTAGGACAGCCACTAATCGTCACCTACTAGCTTAACAGTAACGTTTGGAAAAAGTCACAGAAAAAAAATCCTCCATACACACTGTCTGTTTGTGCAAACACAAACAAGTAGAGTGATGCAAACAGTAAAAATCCCAGTGCTGCTCAGCTGTATATCAGCACTCTTGTAAATACAAATATAGATGTGAATTTGACTGTCATATATATCCTATATAACTGTATTATTATATACAGTTGATAACTGTATAACTCAGTTATTACATTAGGGCTTTATGTTACATCTTATTTTGTTAAATGAATGTTTATCACATTGTTTTAGTGTCATGTGTGTTACCATGTTTGTGTTTTGTGTTTGTGTGAATGACACTGTGCACCTTCTAATATATTCATATTTAGGTCAGCTTGTGGAAAAGACACTTGTGATGAACTCTGATGCATCATTCCAGTTTCTCTTTACCACTAGTGTTTTTCGGTAAAGTATATTATAAAGGTAAAAAAAGTTACTTTAGTAATTTGGTATATTAACATTATTTCAGTTAACAATAACTGTCAAATTGAGTTAATTCTGTAAAACCTAAAATGTTGCTACCATATTTTTACGGAAAAGTTCTGGCAACCACTGCTGCTTAATTTCAGTTTTATAGTGCTGCCTTAACAACAATAACTGCAGTTGTGGTCCAATCTGCAATTCTGTAATGGGTGGTGAGTTATATAATAAAGTTGTTTCTCAGTTTAGATTCTAACTGAGCCTAACAGTTTTAAGAGCTGAAGAAACAACCGTATAGACAGGAAAAGGTGTGATTTGTCACACTCAGCACATTTCTCTCCGTTTCTTGGTCCTGTGAAGTCTTCAGACAGCATGTATGACCTCCTTTTTCTTATCTTGTTCTGTTTAATTTCGCCAAAAGGTAAGCTACCTGTATTTTTATTCGTTTATGCATATCCATAAGTTTGTACCTAAAACTAGTGTAATTGGTAAGACTAGCAAAGTAGCGTATAGGAGATTGTTGAATTATTTACATTTTCAATAAATGCATCCATTATACTTATTCCATTTCTAATTAAACAATATCACATGAGCAAGAGTGCTGTCATTCCAGATGTAGGCACAAGAACACAGATCCACAATGGTGCTGATATTCAGTCCAACATATACCGTAGTTCAATAGAATATAAGTTAATATTGAGTAACGTACATTTTATAGTAATGCCAATTTCTTTGTGTTTTTGCTCCACTAACAAAAAAAAAGCCAAAGCTTGACCAGTAGTTGTGGGAGCAACACACGATAAAGTGTCTCATTCATAAATGTATCTGTATTTTGAACTAATAAGATGAGTGAATGATTCAATGACACACATGTAAATTCTTTCAATTTGTGAATTAATCAGTGTTTAAATTAATGGAAATTAATTGGTTGAATGGATGATTCAGAGACTCACTATTAGGACAGCCACTAATCGTCACCTACTAGCTTAACAGTAACGTTTGGAAAAAGTCACAGAAAAAAAATCCTCCATACACACTGTCTGTTTGTGCAAACACAAACAAGTAGAGTGATGCAAACAGTAAAAATCCCAGTGCTGCTCAGCTGTATATCAGCACTCTTGTAAATACAAATATAGATGTGAATTTGACTGTCATATATATCCTATATAACTGTATTATTATATACAGTTGATAACTGTATAACTCAGTTATTACATTAGGGCTTTATGTTACATCTTATTTTGTTAAATGAATGTTTATCACATTGTTTTAGTGTCATGTGTGTTACCATGTTTGTGTTTTGTGTTTGTGTGAATGACACTGTGCACCTTCTAATATATTCATATTTAGGTCAGCTTGTGGAAAAGACACTTGTGATGAACTCTGATGCATCATTCCAGTTTCTCTTTACCACTAGTGTTTTTCGGTAAAGTATATTATAAAGGTAAAAAAAGTTACTTTAGTAATTTGGTATATTAACATTATTTCAGTTAACAATAACTGTCAAATTGAGTTAATTTTGTAAAACCTAAAATGTTGCTACCATATTTTTACGGAAAAGTTCTGGCAACCACTGCTGCTTAATTTCAGTTTTATAGTGCTGCCTTAACAACAATAACTGCAGTTGTGGTCCAATCTGCAATTTTGTAATGGGTGGTGAGTTATATAATAAAGTTGTTTCTCAGTTTAGATTCTAACTGAGCCTAACAGTTTTAAGAGCTGAAGAAACAACCGTATAGACAGGAAAAGGTGTGATTTGTCACACTCAGCACATTTCTCTCCGTTTCTTGGTCCTGTGAAGTCTTCAGACAGCATGTATGACCTCCTTTTTCTTATCTTGTTCTGTTTAATTTCGCCAAAAGGTAAGCTACCTGTATTTTTATTCGTTTATGCATATCCATAAGTTTGTACCTAAAACTAGTGTAATTGGTAAGACTAGCAAAGTAGCGTATAGGAGATTGTTGAATTATTTACATTTTCAGGTCTGAATCCGTTTGCAGCGATGGCGGGTACAGTTTATCAGTTTCCCCCGTCAGTGAAGGTGAGATCGGGTGAAAGAGTGACCATGCACTGCCAGCTGAATGAGGTGCAGTCATTCTGTCACACAGTGGCCTGGGTCAGAGTACACCCCGTGAGTGGAATAATAGACATTCTGCAGGACTCAAACATCCCTCAGCAGACTAAAGATCAGGTGGAAACCACAGTGTGTCATGCTTCCATCTACAACGCAACAGTGCAGGATTCTGGGACGTATTACTGCATCGCTACAGACCGTGAGCATATGTACCTTGGGAATGGCACAGCTGTCACTGTACAAGGTACTGTATCAGAATTTAGCATAAACAAAAAAGGTTCAAAAGTTTGAACTACAGCCTAACACGAAGGTTCTCAAGGTTTGTGTTGATAAGAAAGCTCACGTTTTTATTATATAATTATGTGCCAGTCCTTTTTGCTGTTTTATCTCAGTAAAGTGGTGTTTATCTTTCTTCTCGCAGCTGACAGCGCTGTGGTGCCGTCTATTGATATCATGGCATTTGCCAGCAGCAACAACCACGACTCTACGGTCACTCTTCAGTGTACAGTCAGAGGATTTGCTCCATCATGGGTCTATGTGCACTGGCTCATAGGGAGTAGAAAGGAAAATGGACAAACTTTGTTTGTTTGGGAAGAAGGCGAAGAGAACTCAGTGAAAACTCATAATTATGTAGCAGTATCGGCTGAGGAGTGGAGGACAGGAGGAGCGTGCACCTGCGTTGTGAAGTTTGGTGGATGGATGTTCAACAAAACTCTGCATTATTATGGTAAATAACTTTTCATAATATCTCTTCATCAAGATAGCAAATCAAATGTTTTAATATTACCAGTGGGATTTCTTGATGGAACTTAATTATATTTAATTATATAATTATATTATATATACTTAATTTTATATTATTTTGGATGTTTTGTCCATTTTTAAGAAGAAATGTTTTTGATTCTTTTCTCACAATACTTCTCGTTTTATTCTTTTCTTCAGACATCCAGGACACTTGCTATCCTCTTGTCAGTGTAACCAGATTTTTTGCCCTTGTCACTGCTCTACTTTTTTTAACAACCTCATTAATTTTAGCAAGACGCTTCTAAACCACAGAAATGTATGTATTTGATCCTATGACCCGAAAACATCAAACACATTTTGATTTATACAAATTTGTGCATAAAATATCTCTCTCGCTCGCTTTCTCTCTCTGTATAAAGTTGAAGTCAAAGGTTTACATACACCTTGCAGAATCTGCAAAATGTTAATTATTTTACCAAAATAAGAGGGATCATACAAGATGCATTAAGAGCTTTTTCAGAACATTTTTACATTTTTCTTATTTTGCCTAAATAGGCTACATTTAGTACTGCCCTTCAGAAGCTAAGATACTTACATGTTTTCCAGAAGACAAAATAAGTTAAATTTACCCTGATTTTCAAATTGCATATGAGTCCCTCAGTTGTCCTCAGTGTGAAAAGATGGATCTCAGAATCATACAGTCATTGTTGGAAAGGGTTCAAATACGCAAAAATGCTGGAAAACCAAAGAATTTGTGGATTTTTCTGAAGAACAGCAGGCAGTTCAGGACAAACAAGGGACTCATGAACAACTATCACTAAAAACACACACACACACACACACAGCTGTGGATCATTCAGGTAACAACATATTAGGAATCAAGGGTATGTAAACTTTTGAACGGGATCATTTGTATAAATTCAACTATTATTTTCTCTTGTGGACTATATGTAAACATCTTTTATGTAAAATATCTTATTCAGGTCAGTACTAAATAAAAAATAACATGCATTTTGTATGATCCCTCTTATTTTGGTAAATAATGAACATTTTGCAGATTCTGCAAGTGTATGTAAACTTTTATCTTCAACTGTATAACATATGAAAAATGTAAAACTAGTAAATGTGTGAGCAGTTTCTCAATATGAGAGATTAAGTCTGAATAAAGGCCTAGATTGCATATCTCAACAAGTAATCTAATGTGCCATCCTATTGCTTATTTATTTATTTATTTTTCATTTATTGCCTAATAATTGGAAACAAAATATGCACACACCTTACATATTCCAGAAAAACATGCAATAAGTCAGTTAGGTTTTTTAGGTGAAGTTAGAATAGCTTCTGCAGTGTTAAAAAGGTGAAAAATAATATGTACTTTCATATACATCACATACATATTTCAACAAATATATTTCTTGACTCTGGCAGGGCCAATAATAAAATAAATATTCCAATCATCTGTTGCTTTATATGAAATCTGTAAACAAACAGATTTTATGACATTTACAAAAACATTTCACTGTAAAAATCACCAATGACATTTTATCCAGATTTGTGCTATTGTGATTAATGTAGAAGTACAGTTAGGCAGGCCTGTGTTTTATTACTTTTTTTTCAAAGTATATTAAAAATCACTACTCCAGAGACAAACTGTGTTTAAACAGTGTAAAGGTTGATATCACTGTTTTTACAAACACAAAATGACACAAGCAGGGAACATTGGAAAATATAGCATGATTACTACTAGAACTGGGCTGTGGCTGAAAGCAAGAGCTCAGAACTCGTGAAGCGCCCTCGTGTGATAAGCAGCACCACTAATACTATTTGGGCTCTCCCTCACATGTCATCATTTATATATCATTTATGCATCAGTGGCATATGTCTGTACTGTTTTTGACTGCCTCAGGTGCTGCCGCCAAATTCTAAATTCTAAGTTTAAATTTATAACAGCTAAGAGTCCTTGTTAGGCACGATGCGAAGCAACCCCCTTAGCTGTTATAAATTCACTGTAAACCACGGCTTCACGGGGCTTATTGCTATTATAAAACGGTTATTCCATATACGTAGTAAGGTTTCACAAAATAAAACAGAGCAAATAAAGTGTAATGTTATTAATAAAAACATTACTCTTCCACCAAACAATGTAGTTCCTCAGAAACAGTTGTGGTTCCAACAAAGTGGTTGGACAAATGTAAACAAAGGTGTGTGTTTGTAGAGTAATTTACAACAGCTTCGAACTTGGCTCAGCCAATCAGAATCAAGGACCGGAACTCTCCGTTTTATAAAAACGAATAAATCACTAGAAGCTGGTGGAATGAAGGAGTTTTAAAAGCCTGTGGTCATCAGCTCAAAGGATCCTTCCTCAACTTTTGCAGACACGTTTCTTTCCACTTATGTGGAAATGATCAGAAATACCTACTCAAAACATGAATACACAAGAGAAAAAACAAAACCTTGTTTTCTATAGGCTATAAATGGTAACACTTTAGACTAGGGAACACATATTTACTATTAAGCGTTTTCCCTCAATAAACTCCTAATTTGCCTCTTATTGATAATAAGTAAGTTATAGGCCTAGTTGTTGTAGTTATGTTTAGGTAAAGTGATCTAGGATATGGTCATGCAAAGCATTAATATGTGCTTTATAAATACTAACAGGCAGCCACCATGCTAGCAATATGCATGCTAAGCAACTTCTTAATAGTGTTCCCTGATCTAAAGTGTTATAATATAAATTGCTAAACAGAGTGAAATAAGTTGTTACTCACTGAAAACCCTGCTCAAATCTATAGCTCCCAATCCCAAATCTCACTTGTGCATGTGCATATTCAAACGCAACGCCTCAAAACTGCACCAGAATAAAAGTTCACTCCCTTTTGCTTCCTAACAAAGGATTTGAAGTAATTTCCATTCCAAATGAGTAAATGCAGAAAAAACAACAACTTTATTTGGGAAAAAGAGAGGATATAATCATACAATAATATGGATTATTCATATAATTTGGACTCAAGAACAACTCTATATTAAGTATGAAAGATGCTTGTTCACCCACAGAGCACAAAAGAAAGTCAGATCAGAGAGTAAAGTATAACATGATTTGGTATACCATCATCATCATAAATAGTGGAGGATGCCAATTTTAATGTAATTGATTTTAATTTTTAGTAATTGTTTGGCATAGCATAACATTCCTTTCAATAACACTGATCTCCAGTGGCGCCCTGAAAAAAAAAAGAAGGAAAGATTATCTGAAGAAAACATCAGAGGGGTCTTAAGGATTGACTATACTATTTCTCATAACAAATATGATTAAAAAGTTTAAAATTTTACCTTTATTTTTTTGCTGGACTTAAACTGATGGGATCCGCAGGGTAAAACTAGACAAAATAAATAAATACATTTAATATAGCATTCACAAAACTACACTTGACAGTCCTTGCCAAATCATTTTTGACTTCTCTTGTATAGGTTAATCGAAACACATTTTCAAAAATGTTACGTTTTTTTACAAATTCACCAATAACTATTTAGAAGGAACATTTAACAAACATTAAATATATTTACATATAATTATTAGACTATACCATGCTTACCATTACAGATGAAGTTTCTGCAGTCCCTGTACTCCGTCTGTCTGTTAACGGGAAAACACAATATGACTTTATTTAATAAAAGATTCAGTGCTGTTATGTGTTAGGATGTAGCTACAGGCAGATTTAGTGCACTAGATGACTATATATCTACCATACACACAGAATAGCGACAGCATCAATCAGTTTACAGTAGAATTTAGAAAATATTTTCCTACATGAATCAAATGTTTTAGACATACTATTGCTTGATATACTGATCCTGTAAATGTTTTTGTCATATGCGTCTCTAAGTTTTGGAATGGAGATCTTACCATTTTTACCAGTTTTGTGTAAGTACTTTGTAAGTGAACCATGTATTTCAGTTTTTTTTGTTTCCTTTCACTATTCATTCATTAATTCATTCATTCGTTCATCCATCCATCCATCCATCACCAACAGGCTATTTAAATCAGAATGTTAATAATGGGAATAATTCTGGGTTTCATGTATGTAGTATTTTTGATACTTAGTTAGTTATTAGTTTGTTAAAATTCTTAGCGGTCTCTATAGCAATTAACCAGGTTCCCAGATTGATTTAAATCTTTACCTTGGCATAAACAAACAGAGAAGACCACGGCCATAGTCAGCAATACCGCCCCACAGCCACAGTACAGAATCCACAGAGTTCTTTGATTCAACTCTGAAAGATTAACCATGATCAGAGTATAATGAATAATTCATACACTAATGTTTTAGCATGCACAGGGTTCTATAGTTAACACAAGGATTTAGTCTATTGGTAGTCTTTAAATTGACCTAATATAGCTTGCCTGAATGTACAAGAAGTGATTTTTTCCCCCCACTTGTTAATACAACAGACATTACATTTAAATTTAGGGTTAACACTTTAGTATAGGGACCAATTCTGCTAACTAGGTGCTTTTTTAGCATGCCTATTATTAACATATTGGCTGTTTATTAGTACTTCTAAAGCACATGTTCTGCATGACCATATTCTACATCGCTAATCCCACCCAATTAAAACTTTACTGTTACTTCGACAATTAGAGCGACTGCTGGTCTTGTTTTTTTAGAATTCTGAAAATAAATAGAATAAAAGAGGGCAATAATGTGTACAATTTTTCACGATGTTTCGCTGCAATGACTCTGTAGTACAGCAGCTTACTATGATGGTAATATTAATTTTAGCAAACAGGCTGCAAAGTAGCACTTACAACTGGTTTCATGTTTCATATAATGTAGAAGTGGTTATGGTTTGATATTGCTTTAATCTCACCACTAATACTGTTTGATGTAGTTCTTAGGTTATATTGTGCTGATGTATTCTGTACGTTAGGCATCCTAAATTCAATTCTGAGTGGCACACAACCCTGATACAGAGACAAGAGCTGCAAAATGATGGCCATTTAGCACAAACGAAAAAAGAAAAGAAGAAAAATGTGCTGGTAATTTTATGTACATGCAATGAAGTGCAAATTTAAAAATACAGCTAAACAAAAATTCAATACTGAGGTTATGGTTTGATATTGCTTTAATCTCACCACTAATACTGTTTGATGTAGTTCTTAGGTTACATTGTGCTGATGTATTCTGTAGGCATCCTAAATTCAATTCTGAGTGGCACACAACCCTGATACAGAGACAAGAGCTGCAAAATGATGGCCATTTAGCACAAACGAAAAAAGAAAAGAAAAGAAAAGAAGAAAAATGTGCTGGTAATTTTATGCCAGGACATTATCCATTAATTTTACAGACATGTACATGCAATGAAGTGCAAATTTAAAAATACAGCTAAACAAAAAGTCAATACTGAACAAAACTCAATCAAATTAACACACATTGTGCCATATTTTTGCAGGTTTTTTTTTTTTTTCAATTCTTTTAATGGATTTGTTTGTGTTTTCCGCTGCAAGCTGAGAAGCTGTTCTTCTTGCCGGTAAACTCTCTGCTTTCTGAAAATCTTTGTACAATCTGGATGCAGTCACTTGTTTTAATCTAACCACAGGGGTGTGAGATGAAAAGAGCAGCATGGTGTGAGAACGGCCAATGCTCAACGCCCACACCTTCACTCACAAACTGACAGTACTGTTCCTCCACCCTGCACTTCAGACAGTGTCCAGTGTCAAGCTAGTAAATATATGAATTATGTAACTGCATGTTAAAACAGGTCACCCGAACATGAAAATGAAAAATGACTTGCTTCCTCCTGTGAAATGTGAATTTGTCCATGCAGTGTTGTTTAACATTTTTGAACATAAAATAAATTAAAATGTATAAATGATTCATTTAAGCTTGACATTTTGCTCTAATTCAACTTACATGTCAATATGTCAACATTAACCCATTTTTCATTGTATTCAGTAAAAATAGAATCATTGGTCTTGTAATTTTCATAAAAAAAATTAAGGTGATAATTAAAAATAGTGTGTATATTTCATTAAAGAAATTGTGGTTCAGTGTTGTATAGAAAATATTGAGGACTTTTCACTAATAAAACCAAGAGATGTGTTTTTTCCCTAATTTTTTAAAAAGGAAACAAGCAGTTTTGCGGCTTGAATTGAGGAACTGATTAAACTGAAAAAAATACAAATAATTAAGGAAAGAAGTCTACCTATTTATTTTAAGAGAATTAGCTCAATTTTGCAGTTTTATTTTAGCGGTGATTGTTAGCTCCCAGCATGCTTTGCATATGGCTGGATATGGAGAGTAAATATTGAAATTAAGTGCTATTTTATGTGTTTTTGAGTGAAGGGAAACATCTATTAATGTTTAGTGTTCAGTTATGTTTGACATTTGTTTCTGTCGTTACCATTGTGCAGAAGAGTAGAGCTTATGGTTATGGATATGAGGCATTATGCCTTGTTCAGTGTGATTTGCTATGCAGTGTTTTCCAGGATTTATCAAGTAATTTACTTCTTGAGCGGTCTGGCTGTATACAGCCTTTTAAATGCACAAAATAACTCGAAGTCACAGACTTTAAAGAATTAACTTAAAATAAATGAGCACATTTCACTAATTATATTTATTTCATTATGTCATAGATTAATGGATTCAGGAGATTTTACATGAGTTATTCAGGTAGATTCCATAAAAAAATCAAGCCTTAAAAACTACTTTAAAATATTATGTGTAGATAGCTCAAACCATAATGTTTTTTATTTTAAATGCTTTGTTAATACAGATGTGCAGACTAATTTTATTTATTTATCATATTTCATAACACTCTCAGTGTGTATATTTACATACTGTAGGGATGGAGGGAAGGGAAGGAGAACATTACATGACAATATAAGGCATAATTCAGAACGTTTCATACCAAGGCTTTAGTAATGCCAGTGGATTTGCTGCAAAAATGGACAGTGAAAGCAGGTTTGCAGCTCTGTTTCATGAGACCCTTGTCTCTTCTAACATCCTGTTATGCAGCTTCAGTCTAACCACAAGCTGCCAAATGGGAGTGTGAAGGCTACAGCAAGAGGCCATACATTTCCTGTTTCATGCACTGTGGGTTTGCAACCAATCACAAAAAATAATAATACAAATAAAAAAATACATACAATATGACATCAATCTCAAATATATGTTGCCTGCATTATTATTTATAATAAAAAATAGCATTACTATAAGATGAATTTTAATCTGATGGGCCACCGGGCCACTTTTGTAAAGAAAAGTTGCACACATAAGGGATATAGGACAGAATTTTCAGAAATCATTCTAATTTGCTGATTTGCCGCTCAAGAAACATTTACTGTTATGATCAGTGTTGAAAACTACTGTAGAAACTATGATAGGATTCTTCAACAGAAAATTATATTATAAAATTATATGTATACCTTGTTGGAAACAGTGATGACCTACAGAGGGCCAAAATTAAACCTATTTTCAAATGGACAAATCTTTATTAGAAAAAAAAATCAGATAAAATCAAACTTAAAAAAAAAACACGCACACACATATGTAGGAAACCGTTCCTAACTAATAAATATTCATGACCATGGACATTATAAAAAAAGAGGAACAGGCTATCCTGTTGTTTTAAGATATAAGTAAACAATATATTTCATTTCTGAATATTTCTTTTAGTAATTTTTTTTAGCATACTCCAACATTTCCTTCTCCTCACTGAAAACAGAAGAAAGAAAATCCCAAGTATGTGAGAATGATCCTTACAAGTGTTACTTTGTAAGCTGTAATTACTGTAAGGGTACTTTGCAGTTTCATTTAATTCATATAATTAAAAATTCTGCTTTTGCATTACCTTTATTCTTTTGATGGACCAACATCCTGACCATGACTGATGGGATCCCCCGAGAAACACTGGACAAAATATTAACATCATAAAATACGAGCTGAAGTACCGGTTTATAAAATTACCAACAGTTTCTTTTCTTAATTAAAAGTTTGCAAAGCATTTTGCCCCCCAACAATAGTTGCAACTTGCTCATGCTCTTAAGATTATTTTATCTGTTGTCTGTTTGCTTGAAGGAACAGTTTACTCCAATTAATAAATATTGACCGCTCAATAATCAAGTGATCCAGAGAGCCATGTAATAAAAAGAAACACTTAAAAAAAAGTAGAAAAAGAAATTCCATGACATTGATGACCACCTCTGTCAAGCTCCAAAGAGGACCAAAAGCACAATTAAAGTAAGGAATATAAAATGCTAGTCCAAATCATTTGAAGACAAAAACTGAGAGGAACAGACCAAAATTTAAGCCATCATTACTGAAAATGTGTTTAATTTTCTGTTCTACACATTTGAACTGGAATGCCTGCATGCACGCCAGAACACACAGCAATGCCAAAGATTTTTTTCAGTCTCAATTTGTTCCTCGTGACTTTAGAAGACTTAGAAAATAGAGCAAGTCACGTTTTTAATATACATACTATTTTACTACTATTTATTTACTTGCCTTTTTTTTTTAGGTACAAACATTTTAGGCTAAAACTTTTACCGATATCACCAATGAAAGTTTATTATTTCAGTAATAGTTGTTTTGAAACAGCAGAAACAGTCTTTCATACAGTGTCCTGCGATCCACTTCAATGTTCACCATCTTCATTTACCATAACAGGTGAACTCTCTTTTCTCAGTGTGCTCTGTTTACCTGATAAAGAACAAATAAATAAACACATTCATTTGTCTGCTGCTGTTTTCCTTGACTATTTCTTTATGTAATATAGCTATTATTGCATATATTGTGAGTATTAAATGCAGCATTATCACATTAGGATATACAGTTTTAGCTTAGAAAGGTAATTTTACCATATGAAATTTTGCGATGGGCATCTTTTCTCGTGAGCCTAAAATGAAAAATATTTTACGTGTTGGTTAAGTTACTTTGTATTACATTAGTTTTGCAGTTTTTAAGTTTATAAATTATATGTTGTAATACTGACCGTCTGGATTTTTTGGTCATCAGCATATCTGAGAATTGTAATGAAGAAAATAAAATGTATGCCAAGATGTCACATATAATCAGCTGGACAATTTCAGCAATACATTTTTAATTTTAATTCACAATTATTGATTTTATGTTACTGTAATTTTCAATTTTGATAAATTTTTGTTATTTAAGTTGTCATAGGCCTATAGCTATTCTAACTATTTAAAAAAAGTAAATATATATAGATATATATACATATACATTTTTTGCATTTACACCAGTGTAGGCTAGGCATAGAAAATCAGTAGCGTTAAATTCTTACCTCTGTATAATGCCACAGACATAATGACAGTTATAAGTATGGTAAGGAGCGCTGCCACACAGCCAGCGTACACAAGCCACGAGAAGATTTCAGGCTGGGGTCCTGAAACATAGCAATGAGCACAGGAATTAAAACTAGATATAGCTATTAGTTCATTAATAACCATAACTGTAATGCTGTAACATTGGGCAGTATGTAGCCTAACTTGTTGTTACCAACTTTTCAACCCAATCTCATGAAAGTGCGTATAAATAGTACGCCAAATAAAAACGAAAACTCGTCCTATTGATACGCAAAAATGGACTTTGGCGTGTATATGCTATGCGATGAGTAGGTTTAGGGTTGTGGGGTAGATGCGTATCATATGCACGCGAAAACTGCGTATTATATGCACGCCAAACACATGCGTATCATATGCACGCCAAAGTCAATTTTTGCGTACCAATACCACGAGTTTTCGTTTTTATTTGGCGTACTATTGATACGGATTTTCACAAGACCGGGCTCCTTGATTTCGTGATTTTTCCTTTCTTCTAGAGTAATTAAAAAATAAATATATAAGTACTTAGTTTTAATGGATGCATATTTTTACAGTGTAAAAAGAAACTGAGCGGACAGTATCATTCGTAGACCTGACCATTTTCCTGTTCTCTGAGACTTTCATCATTTACGCACCGCTTCGCGTCAGAGTTTTGGAGATGCTCTCGCCATCATATTCAGCAAAGCACTGAATTTCTCCGGCTTTATTCCACTCCTCTGCAGGAACAGAGAGATGAGCCCGTGTGAACTCTGTGGCTGAATCAGTGTCGTCTGTCCAGCCGGACTCGGTCCATCCAGCACGCTCATTCTGTCCAATCTTCCAGAACACACGCACCTGAGACGGGACAAGTCCAGTCACGAGACACTGCAGTGAAACCGATGGTGAGTCAGGTTCTTGTGGTGTGTATAAGATGGATAGTTCTGGTTCAGAACGATCTAAAGCAGAGAACAGCAAGTCAAATTCTGCTTGTTTTAGTAACTTTGATCCTAAAAAAGTGTGATGAGACTTGACTCCAGATTTAGGCCTACCTGATACGATCACCCTGCTCCCATTGCCGATCACAGCCATTTGGTTATAATGGCTAATACAATAGTACATGCCTGAATCTTTCAGGCTTAAGTTATTAAGAGTCAAAGCGCATGTTTTATCATCATGTTGTTGAACTTTATTCTCATGGTTAGTATTCACAGTCGTGAGTTTTCCAGTCCGTAGATTCAACTTTTCCCATGCAGCAGCATTAAAACAGTAGTCAACGGTCTGCTCAAATATACATCTTAATTCTACAGAACCGTCGACTGAGTCGTGTGTGAGTCCTGGTGACTGAGTCAAGATGAACGAGTGAGTAGCTGCAAATGAGAGAATAAAAAAAACACGTTTAAAATGTTTCCGAGTTTTGTATTATGACTAGAATATTAGATTAAATAGTTAAACTCTTTGAAATTAACAAAAATACATGTGATACTGTTCTAAGCGGAAAATGCAGGCAAAATGCAAAAAAAAAAACTTACTGTGTGAAGCAAAAAGGCAAGAACATAACAGCGTCCAAAGATGCGTCCAAGTACCCATGGTTATATTTTCAAGTGTCTAGAAAAATATCTGATGTTACCTCTTTTAACTTAACAAGGCAATCATACAATGAAACGCCTCCCAGTTTGACTGAAAACGGCCTGTAAGGAGAAACAAAATAAGAAAGAAAAACCTTACAAGTCTCCAGTGGGTGGACCCTCATTGCCTATAAATCACATGTGCAAAAGCTAGTCCTACACCTGTTTACATTGTGCGTTAGTTTCCCAGTTGTCTCGGCCTCTTGAAGGTGCTAATTAGTTATACTGGTCATGATGCTTTAGGAAAACATGTTGCCGAGATAAAATAACTTGCTGCATATGCTTAATTTAGAGTTTCGGGAAATGGGGTCATGGGGCCATATTACATGCATCTCAGAATGACTGCTTAATTCACTTCTCTGTTGCTTTTTTATAGTTTCCTTACTTTGGAAGTACAATGTGTCAGTCTGCTGAGGCCTGTTAATATTTGTCATTCCATACATGATGTGTTTGTCAAGACATAACCCTGCTTAATGAACTCAGAGACCAAAAAGGACATTGTGTTGATGTGGTATTGCTAACATAGACAAGAGCTCCTAGTGATAGAGGTTTGATGTTTCAGGTTAATATATTTCATATATTATCCACAAAGTCACTGTTGCTCTATATTGCAGCGGTTTCTCTGTGTTGCACAGATCTACAGATTTTTTTCGAGAAAGGTCAATGCAGACTGAGCAGGTGTTCTTCTTGCCGGTTGACTCTACTGTGTCTGACAATCTGCTGTAATTCTGAATGCAATCGCATGTTTTTGATCTAACCACACGGTTGCGAGATAAAAAGAGAAGCATGGTGAGAGAAGAATGGCCAATGCTCAACGCCCACACCTTCACTCGCTTACTGAGTCTGAGACATTTCTCCACCATGCACTTCAAATACCCACATGTGCAATGTCATGTTAAAATGCCATTCTATAAATACATAAATATACATGTTGAGTCTGTTTCATGAGACCCTCATCTCTAACATCCTGCTGTGAATGCATTTCTTTACTTTGGTCTAACCACACGGGGTTCAGATGACAGCAGAGGCCCACACATTGTCTTGTTGGCAATGCACTGTGGTTTTTCAACCCATTACAAAAGTAGGCTATAGCCTATACTCACAAAATCTCAAATCATTTATGAATGCATTTAAAAAGTCTATTTTTTCTTTGCTAAGACAAAGTGAAATATATGATATACACAATATATTATTGTGTGCATTTTGTTATACAGCCTGCAGTTTCATATTTTTTAAAGTTCATACTGACTCTGCTTCTTTCACGCTCATTCGATATTGCTGGCATTATTTGGATTCATTTTGATAGAATAGAAGGATTTTTCTCATTTCTGGTCAACATTCTAAAAAAAACAAATAGCCAATATCACTTACTTTTGCCCTCACTCTGACTCTTCTTTAAGATGCATGTTACAAACCTTGGACTGAAGAAAGTTTACATTTGTAGTCAGTCATCTAATTCTGGCCGTTCTGCCGTCCCGTTCCGTGTTGCAGGAGTCAAAATGGCATGTACAGCTTGTTCAGTGAGTGAAATGTAATTGTAAATAAGTGCAATGTAAATAAAACAATCACAAACTGTAATTTGCAGTCTTTCACTTATAGATTACGTCTTTAATCAATTCACAGACAGTTGCATTTTGTAAGAAATGTAATTGTCTTATAAATAGGATAAACAAGTAACACAGTAAAACAAGGCAGCATCGACAAACACTTTTGAGTGATCCATGTTCATCGACAGATAACACTGCAGCAACCCCTGCTAAGCAGGCAAAGCTTGATTTTACATCGGCAGTGCAGAAAGTGTCCGAAGGTGAGCTAAAAAAAAATTATTGCAGGCTCATAGTGGAAGAGATGCTACCGCTGCGTCCGGTAGAATCGCCGTCTTTTAGGCGCATATTAAACAAAATACCTGTGTGTGGTAAAAAGGAAGCCCTGCCTGATCGAAAAACATTTTCGTATTACTTAGATAAGTGTTACACAGATATGGAAATTGAGCTTAAGAAGACATTCGAGAGTTTGGAATATATTTCCACGACTGCCGACATTTGGACGAGCCATAACACAAGTTTTCTCGCAATGACCGCACATTGGATTGATCCTTATACTTTTGTTCGTGGACATGCTGCATTAGCTTGTAAAAGAGTTAGAGGGAGACACACGTATGATGAAATCCAGCAAGTACATTCTGCTTATGGATTTAATTCTAAAGTGACAGCAACTGTGACAGACAACGGGGAGAGTTTGGAATATATTTCCACGACTGCCGACATTTGGACGAGCCATAACACAAGTTTTCTCGCAATGACCGCACATTGGATTGATCCTTATACTTTTGTTCGTGGACATGCTGCATTAGCTTGTAAAAGAGTTAGAGGGAGACACACGTATGATGTAATCGCCAATGAAATCGAGCAAGTACATTCTGCTTATGGACTTAATTCTAAAGTGACAGCAACTGTGACAGACAACGGGTCCAATTTTATCAAAGCTTTTAAAATGTTCGAACAATCAGATTTTGATGAGGAGTCAGAGGAAGATGAAGAGGTGACATCTGATGTTGAGCAGGTTCTCTCTGATGGACAGTTTTCTCTCCCTCCACACTTAAGGTGTGCGTCACACACACTGAACCTCATTGTGATGTTGAGAAATGGCTTAAAGCAAATGAGTCCAAAGTCATCTACAGAAATGCTGTTTCGAAGTGTTCTGCTCTATGGACAAAGGCAAACCATTCTTCTGTGGCTTCAGAGTTAGTAGAGAATTTTTTTCTCAAAAAAACAAAATAGTGCCTACTTCAACACGATGGAATTCATTTCACGATGCCCTGTCCAGGATCACTGACATTTCAGTTGCTGAGTTAAATACTGTTTGCACTCAGTTTGGAATAAAATGCTTCACGGATCGGGAGTATCTGTTCCTAAAGGAATATTGTATTGTGTTGAAGCCACTGACTGTAGCACTAGACATGTTGCAAGGAGAAGATAAATGCTATCTTGGAACACTTCTTCCAACTCTGGAGACTCTAATGTCCAGGACACTGGCACACTGTGGGATGAGTTTAGGATGACAGCATCTCTCCCTGATGTCATTGTTCAGGTAATCTTAGTTTATACAGATTGCTCAATTTTTGGTTTACCCATGTCTTAAATAAATGTTACATTATCTGTCATACTCTTGTATAATGTGAAAAGTCTGATGTATTTTTTTTCTTCCTGATAGGCAATCAAGGTACGCTTTGCCTCTATGATGGACAATAAAGAAGCTCTCCTGGCTGCAGTCACTTTGCCCAAATTTAATTTGGATCTTCTCTGGATCAGAGAAGAAGAGAAAAAAGACACTGTTAGGGCAATGCTTACGACAGAGTGCCGTGGGTTGCCTCTTGAAGACCAACAGCATAATACTCAACACCACAACAAGTCTGCTAACTCCAATGATGACTTTTTTTCATTCGAGGAGGAAGATTGTGCTGAAACAGAGGTCAAGGATTATTTGAAATCTGCAGGGTCTGAGCTGGGTGTTCTTGGACTGTTTCCCAGGATTAAGGTCATTTCACTCAGGTACAACACAGCCACACCATCAAGTGCACCAGTGGAAAGGCTTTTCAGCCTGGGCAATCTTGTGCTCACCCCCAGAAGAAATAGACTGTCAGACAAACGTTTTGAGAGACTTACATTAATGAGATACAACCAGCTTTTCAAAAGCAGTGCAGTCAGCTGAACACTAGAAATTAGTTACTTTTTCGAAAAACATGACAGCATACAGTATGTATAAAATATGGTGTTCTTACTTTTGAAAAATTTTATGTTTACAGCCTGGATTTTGCGGAGTAATTTTTTTTTGTTATTCAAATATGTTGCAAAGGAATTCTGTACAAATGAGTTTTTGTTGAAAAACATGACGGCATAAAATATGTATAAAATATGGTGCTCTTAGTTTTGAAAAAATTTAATGTTTACAGTTTGGTATTTTGCAGAGTAATTTAATTTGTTGTTTTCCAATATGTTGCAAATTAATTCTTTAGAAAGGAGTTTATTTTGTTGAAGAACATGACAGTATACAGTATGTATAAAATATGGTGCTCTTAGTTTTGAAAAATGTAATGTGTACAGCTTGGTATTTTGCAAAGTAATTTATTTTTGAGGAATTCTGTTAAAGGATACATGTTTTAATAAAGCTAAAATGTTGGCTTTAAACTATTCCATGTTTGACTCTATTGACCATGTGTGTTTCTACTGTCTATACAGTCAATGTTTATAGGGATTTTACAAAGTAATTCGTTAAATTACTTATTGAGTAATTAAATTACTTTTCAGACACCGTAATTAGTAAAGTATTTTAAATACAACATTGATGGTGTAATTAGTAATTAGTAATTAATTACTTTTTTTAAAGTAACTTACCCAACACTGAATCTCATGCAGCATTTATGAACAATATTTTGGAAAATTCTCATGTCCAAGCAAAATATTCCATAAACATAACAGCTGTGATGTGAGATTTCCTCCAAAGAGAAAAAATATCGACAACATTATTTTTGGGGGGGTTGGGAGGCTCTTCGGAGCCTGTGCCCAATTCTGACTCCCCATGTCAGAATGCATGCTTGCTGAATTCTGAAATTCTGAATCCTGTCAGAATGCACGCATGCTGAATTTGAGCCTGAAATAAAAAGTGTGTAAAGACACGGATAAAAGGACCTCACCATTACATCTGATAATGAATGTCACAATTACCGCTATATGAACTCCAAAGAATTTTGGAAGAATTAATTGTATTACACTTGACAAGAGCGCTCTGTACAATCAGAACAACTTGGAGGCGAACTAGGCTACTCCCATCACCAAAAATGAAGAGGAATAAGCTAATTATACAGTCTAAAACGGTTTTATTAAAATAATAATCAAATCAAATTTGCTGTATGTCATATGACTAAATCAACCGAGTTACAACAAAGAGTTAGATCAAAAAAGAAAAAGCCCCACCTGCATCACTCCTGCTGATGTTCATGCGCATTCTGATTTATGAATGTTCGTTTTCAATCACTTTAAGCATGCATAGACTGTAAAAAATGACCGTGAATTTAACAGTAAAAGACTGTAAAAATGCTACAGTAAAAACCTGTGAAATGGTTAACGGTAAATTCTCCTACTATATACGGTGAAAAACGGTATTGGACATTACATGTATTGGACTTTAATTTTACGGTAGTATACCGTGTTTGGAAGTGAAAAAGACTGTAACCGTAAATTGACATTGCCAGAATTCCCTGCGTTACATTTCAAATTTGATGTTTTTTTGTTGTAATAACTATGTTTCTTCTTAGTTTTTTCTTATCAGTTTTGTATATTAGGGTTGTGTATTACACCTAATGTTGTTAAATTAATGTTTATTGCATTATTTCAGTTTCATGTGTGTTACCATGATGCTGTTTAGTGTTTGTGTGAATGACATTGTGCACCTTCTATATATGTTATGTGACGAGCGTCCCGAGGCTTCATCAGCGTCACCCTGGAAACAAGCGAGGAGCACCTGGCCATCATCATCACAGGCTGATCGGCAGAGGCGGACAGTAACTAAGTACATTTACTTGAGTATTGTACTTAAGTACACTTTTTGAGTATCTGTACTTTACTTGAGTATTATTTCTTCTGGAAACTTATGACTTTAACTTCACTACATTTGAAAGACAAATATTGTACTTTTCACTCCACTACATTTCTATCAAGATCCTCGAAGTAGAAAGGTGCACACACTGTCAGAGCTGTGTGAGATCACTACCATCCTGCTTTTGTGGGGGTGGGTAGGGGTGTTAATTTTCCCCTATAGGTTTTTAACATTCTAAAAGCTCTTTATTCCAAAGATACTACAAGCTAGTCAGTGTATTCAGCAGGTGTAATGTATTCTAAGTTGCTTCAGAAGTATTGCAGGTATTATGTACAACAATAAAACAGTGCATTGACATTAAAAAGGAAATGTACTTTTGGTACTTAAGTACTTTTAAAAGCAAGTACTTCTGTACTTTTACTTAAGTAAAAATCTGTCTTTACAACTTTTACTTGTAATGGAGTAATATTTGACCAGCGGTATCTGTACTTTCACTCAAGTAATGGAGTTGAGTACTTTGTCCGCCTCTGCTGATCGGTCACAGCTACACTTCATCAGGCGGCGGCTACTTAAGCCACGCAAGCCCTGCCATCTAGGAGATTCCTCCATGAGACTGAGCACTAACTCGCCCTCTCATTTTCCCCACAGAAAGCAGCATGTGACCGACCAGCCCCACAGGAGCACTGCACGGACCCTCTGCACTGGGAAGACGGAAGAGAGCACTCACGGCACCGGAGCACCTACCTGGACCTTTCTCACGAGCACCCCTCACCCCAATAAATCCACCTCCGGGGTATTGATTGAGATTTCTTGTTGTGTGATTCTACACCCCCTTACAGTTATTATTTAAAAGCTGCTTGTGATGGGCTTTGGTTCATCATGTGACTTTCTCATCACCACCTGCATTTGGTGGCTATCAGTGTATTACAAAGGTACAAAACAGATTTCAGTACTTCAATAGGTTGGTATATTAACATTATATCAGTTAATGAAATTACGGGATTTAACTGTAAATTTAAGTTAAAACCGTAAAACCTAAAACGTTGCTACCGTATTTTTTACGGTAAAATTCGGGCAAACACAGCTGCCGTTTTTTCACCGTAAATTTTACGGTATTTTTTTTACAGTGTATGTTTTACATTAACCCGTAGGCTATTTTAATGCAACAACACATGTTTCATGTCAGCCATGCATTAATTATGAGCTACACATCAAAACATTACAAAGCAGCTAAAATCTTCACATTTCTACACTTGCTGCATTAGTGGATATAGCCTAAGAGAAGTGCACAAGAAACCATTTGCGCGCAGAAGCCAGTTTGAGGTCGGCGCTAAGTCTCAAATCTTCTTTGCTCATATTACTAATCTTACTACCCGCTCCGTTTGCCATGTCCGCTCCTGACCTATACCAGTGAAAGCCTGAGACCACAGTCTGGGTGATTATTCAGCATAGGCTACTGCTTGAATAAATGGCTCAGCAATTTTTGTTTAATTAGGATACAAGTCGGGACAGAATTTTAGAAAGCTGCAAAAGTGGAGGGGTGCAAACCCTGGTTTTCAAGTGAATAATGAGTTCTACATTTAGGTCGCTTTACTCAATGCGGAATGCGCACAGACGGAACAGGTGCGATGAGAGGACAACTCTCTTTCTGTTCCTCTGAGGGACGAATAGTGCTGCATTGTGGTGGGCAAATTTGATATTAAGAATTCGTTATCACGGGGTTGGTGAGGGTTAGTGTTGCTCCGAGATAACAAATGTGCCTTTGAGCTCTTATTGGCCTGTGTTTGAGTTTAGATGACCGCGAATGCTAAATTGAGGTTTCAACCCTTTGGATTCACTTTGATAAGCAAAGAAGAACCTGAGGTCAATGAATTTGAACGAACAAATTTGCTGTCTCGAAAACATCAGGTAAGTTTATGGTTTAATATTTATAAATATGTGTAAAAAAATGCATGTCGTTTATTAGTAAACTAATTATTACCTGCTTGGAATAGGCCTATAGGGTAGCCGTATGCCTTATTCTTCTCACTTTGAGTAGTTCATACTGCATTCAGAAGAATGTTTTGTATAGTTGAGAGTATTTGCAAAATGCCTTAGCAAATTATTCAAAGCATTTGTATTAATAAACAAAGCCTTTTTAAACTAGCTTGTCACATAGGCCTTACTGGTTTGTCTAATACTTGACATATTCATGTTCAAACTGTGACAGTCTTCCTTGTTTGAGTCAACAACAAGAAAGAAAAACAGTTGACTCCCCACAAGTGACTGCAAACCCCTCCCTCATGTTTGCACCATGCACGCTTGCCCATATGATCAAATCATTTCTCTATCATCATCCGGTTGTTAACAGGTCTGCAAAGTTAATAGGTTCTTAGTGGAGTACAGAATAAAACTGTAAGATTAAAAATATTGATTTGATTGCAAATTGTTAGCCAAAAGAGATCGAAGGTTCTAAAATAACTATTAAAGGCTTTTCAAAGTATACCTCAAAGTTTTATGTAATTCTTTATTATCCAAATTCATAATCTGGCATTGAAACGGTGAATGCTCCTTCAAGTGAGGCCTTCTCACTTAAAAATAAGGGTACTTTATTTGCATTGATGGTTTTATGAAGATCCTTTAATGTCCGTGGAACCTTTCTGCACAAAAGGTTCTGTATAAACAGAAAGATTCAAGAATAAAAAATCATTGAAAGACTCTAGGTGGAACCCAGGTTGGTTCTTCTGAATTCATGCATATTTTGGAATCTTTATTTTTAGGAATAGTTCACCTCAAAATGAAAAATTGCTGAAAATGTACTCACCCTCAGTCCAAGCAAGGCTCAGGAAACCTTTGCAGGTGTTTTGAGTTGATTAGCTGATTGGCATGTCACCATATTCTAATTTGTTGAGATAGTGAATTGGTGGGTTTTTGTTAAATGTGAGCCAAAATCATCACAATTAAAAGAACCAAAGACTAAAACTACTTCAGTCTGTGTGCATTGAATTTATTTAATACACGAGTTTCACAATTTGAGTTGAATTCCTGAAATAAATGAATTTTTCCACGACATTCTAATTTATTGAGATGCACCTGTAGATGCGTTTGTTTGTTCATGGGAACAGATTAGCATTACTAGCTCACCAGTGGATCCTCTGCAGTGAATGGGTGCCGTCAGAATTCCAAAAATTCTCCGGATCGCCTGAGTGTGAGTAAATGTTCAGCAAATGTTTATTTAGATTTTTTACTGTGATTTTTAAAAAGGAAAGGGGTTTAGCGTGTTATTCCGTGTTTTACGGCTAGGTGGCGCTGTTATTCTCGTGGACATTTACTTATCAACAGCGTGGACACAATAGATAGACAGAGACGAGCTACATTTGACTCTATGCTCCAGATCTTCGATTTCTTCGAGTAGTAACGTCTGTTTGGGGGTTGCTCGTAATTCAGAAACAGACGGAGGACTATCATAACAACAACACCGGCGCGCAGCACAACAGCTCCCGGAGAAGCACGGGTTTGATGTGAGTACACCAGCGTTAAATCGCTGCACAGCCCAATGAAGTGAAAAATGGGTCGTTCTGTGTATAGTACAATAAGATTGGGCGAATCCAAAAAGTACTGTAGTGTGCGATAACTGATAGTGAAGCATATGTTTGTGGAGAGCGTGGACGGTTATCCAAATCATTTCAAACAGAGTTGAGTTGTGCAATGCAAACTATTGTGTCAAACAAACATTGACCGCGGTGGGTTAATGAACATGTGTTCAGTTAACAGTGTAGAAACTTTGTCCCAAAAATAAATAACACTGAGAACGAGAAAGAAACCGGTGTTTTGCCCTGTATGTCTGTGCAAGCATGTTTTTCAGTCTTGCCTGGTTAAGTTGGTTGTTCTGTTGTAACGTGCTTGCAGAGTCTAGTATGCAGTTTTGTGCCTTAAACTAACAATTATTCAGGTCTTGTACACAGTAGATAAATCATGTAGAGGAGCACATCAAGTTTGAAAGGCATAGGCCTAGCTTCTGTATAAATTCACATTTCCTTTATAAAACCATGTGTCAGGTGCTAGTTCTCAATATCAGGCTGATGTTTTCATGCATATTGTTACTTGGACCTGCAGTAATGCACTTGTTTACTAATTCAGTTCAATAGGTAGTTATACTGCAATGGTGCCTACCTGACCTGTCAGTGTTGAATTACCAGTCAGTGAAAAAACAATTTTGATCAGTTTAATACAGAGGTTTACAAAATGCAAAACTTGAGGAGAACTACTTCATGCATCCACTACCTTGAGTTCAGCAGGTTAAAAGGTCATTGCAAAATGATTCAGAAAAGTGTTGTTTCTTAAGTTGTTTCCGAAGAAGCTCCAGCCGTGTATTTTGAAACTCATTTGAAAGTGATCAAATCTATCTGTCCTCTGAATATTATTAGTCGCATTACTAATTAGGTATTAGTCACTTTCTTCACTCATGTTTTCATTCTTTTCTCAAAACCCACCAGAGCCTGCATGGCGTAGTATCACTGGCTATTTTTGTTTGCTGGATTTTATTCATTAAACATGTGTAAAATGATGTGGGATTCTCACAGGGCTTCCTAACATGACTCTTTTAGCGTTATACTACAGTGCATCAGCAGCACACTGGCTCACACACCTCATAACACCACTGCTGCCTGGTAATCACATCAGCTGTAGTCATGGCAACTGCATATGGGAATGAAAGCTTTCACTGGGAGAGCAATTTTCTTCTCCTTCACTGGCTCATTGCTTTTCCTCCATGGACTACATGTTACCTGCTTGCACGCAAATGCCACCACCGGTTTTTCCTCAGGGTATCGCTGAATGCTCTTCCGGAGGCAGATTTTTCCGCTTCATCTTCACGTAAGGCTTATGTTGATGCCAATGGCTGTTTTTTTCCCCATCAAGCTGTTTTTTTTTTTCTTTTTAGACTCATTAATAGTTTTTGCTTTGCAGCATAGTTCTCAATGTCAGTTAAGCTTATTTTCCCTTCAGTTCTCTTTATCGTGATGCAAAGAAAAAGTCATATTCTTTGTTTATAGTTTTTCATATTCAAACAGTATTTCAATATATTAATACATCATGGTATTATTTGTTGTTATGCTATACTATTTCAACATTATATATGCTTTTTTTTTTGCTCAGTAAAATTACTCTATTTTTATGAGAATAAAAAGTAACGGGAGCAGTAAAAGTAAACTTGAGGATGCATTAAGATTATGAGAATAATTAATTGGAGATAAAATATGTTTAATTGTTTTGGGGGTTTTTTTCCTGTTGATTTTGGCTTGAAATGGGACCTGGACTTACTTACTTATCTACTTACTTACTTATTTACTTATGCAAGTACTTATTTATTAATTCGGTTATATCCAGGGTTTCCCAAACTGAGATACAAGAATCGATGGAAAGCTAATAATAAATTAATTATAAAAATAAGTACTTTAAAAATATTACATATTTAGCTTGTTTACATGCATGTGTGGTCATTAAAACCAAACCAAAAACCAAACATTAAAAAAAAAGTGTTTTCCACTCTTTGCTCTTCTTCAAAGGTCAGATTCTCTCTGAGCAGTCAGACCTGCTTTGATTATCGCTTGTTTTCCCCTCAGGTATTTCCAATGGAAAATGTCCGATTGGATGTTAGACATGCCACTTCTTAATGTAAAATAGTGCAACAGTCCCAGCAATATAATATCTTAAGGCCATATGATTTGTCAGCTGTAAGGGTAATGAAACATGTTTGTTTTGGGTTTTTTTGTACTTCAAAGATGTCCATTAATCATGATTTGTCCATTCATCATCAGTGGTTCTCAAAACCTTGTCCTAAAAAGGAACTACACATGGGAAGTTTACAAAATGTGAAACAACATCTTCAAGTAGTGGGTGAGAGGCTGTAGTTTACATCTCCTTTTTTGAAACATATGGATGTGAAAAGTGTCAAATGATCTTACGGTAAACAAGAAGAGGAACCCTCTCAGTTAAATCAGCCGTTGTTTTATCTTTAGACTCTTTTTGACCCTGTGTTGCTTCCATTCTGAATCAAATAGTGCTTGTACAGGGCTTGTGTGTGTTTCTGCATGCACCTAAAGCTTGTCATGTAAATTCTGTTGGCCTATAGCATGACAGAGGTGTCGATGTATGGAAAGGCCTGTGATGTAAGGTTTGTTGTGTTTATCAGGCTTGCGTGACTTACTACACTAGAGGTGTCACCTGTCAAGCAGTCCTGACACGAACATTGACGCCAGGTTGTGTATTATTTATCAAGTGGCTGAGGGCATTTTTGCACGTGTTATTGTCGGCTGACTTCAGTTCTTTACTGAATATTTTAGTATGTAATATTAAAGTGCCCCTATTATGCCATTTCCAGTATTGCCTTTCATGCAGTGTGTAATGTAGCTGTATGTGAATGTAAACGATCAGCAAAGTTGTAAAGCTGAAAGTGCATGATAAATAAAGTTACTGTGTCCCAAAATAAAGAATCGACTCTGAACAGCTGAAACGAGTCGCTAGTAATTCGAATCCCACTTCCGTGACGGCTACACGTCACGGGTAACACATTTGCATAATGCGCGCCTATGTTCTATGTTGGCCGGAAGCAAACAACTCGACCCCGCCCACAAACACGTCATTTTTACTGACGATTGCTTCTTTAATCTCGGGGGGTTCAATGCGGGATTCACAAAACGCTTGCTGTTAAAAGATGGATCAGTATCCTGTTTATTTGGACCAGGTGCTCCACTGAATCACAACCTGTAAGTATGATAAATAATAGATGTTTTTACTTTCTAGGCCTGGGCGATAAAACGGTATCAATATTTATCGACAGTACACCTTCTTCGATAACGATATAAAAAATGTTCGATTATAGTGCACGTGCTATGAGTGACGCAGACAGCACACACGAACACATGCTGAAATGAGTGCTGTGTCTGCCTGTGATGAGGAGATTGTGAATAAAAAAATTAATATTAGTTGAATTTAAAATAAACATTTGCATTTGAATGTTAGGAGTGCGTCAGGGAGCGTCATCAGTGGCACACGAGATGCAGTGATAATGATGTAAGTGACGTTGTTACATTTTAATGTTTTGTTAGTCTAGCCCATTCGTCACACAGATACGCTATTTTCATTCAGATCAAATCACAGCAACGTAGGAAACGGATCCGTGACGCAGCTGACACAGAACAGCATACGTTGTTTACGTCCAGCTGATACTCTCCAAAATGGCGCAACAGGGTGATGCGGAGGAGACTAATTGTTGAATAAAATCGTTATTTTTTTTTTCTTTGGCGCACAAAAAGTATTCTCGTAGCTTCGTAAAATTACGGTTGAACCCCTGATGTCACATGTACTATTTTACCGATGTCCTTGCTACGTTTCTGGACTTGGGAACATTTCAGTTGTATTGCTGTCTTTGCAGGGTCATAGAGCTCTCAAAAAAAATCTTAATTTGTGTTCCAAAGATGAACTTACGGGTTTGAAATGACATGAGGGTGAGTAATTAATGACAGAATTTTCATTTTTGGGTGAACTATCCCTTTAATTTAAAGAGAATAGACTTTGGATTGGATTGGATTGGATGTTTTATAGAAGAAGTGTTTTGGGGGGCTGTTGAAGTTAACTTAAGATGTGAATTAAATATTTTTGTAATTATTAATACTAGGGTTGCATGATTAATTGAATGCGATTGTGATGCGCATCTCGTCAGTAAAGCCGGTTCTGTGATTAGTAGTAAATCTCCAGCACATGCTTTCAGGTGGAGCAGCATTTACTACACAGAGCCGTAGTTCACTGACAAGTGACGCAAAATCGCGTTCATAATCGCAGACGATATATAATCGTGCGATTATAAAATCGAAGAAATCATTCTGCGATTATGAAGCTGTTTATGAAGCTTGTCAGTGAACTACGGCTCTGTGTAGTAAGGTCAAGGTCAAACTTTATTAAGATCCCTTGCGGGCAATTTGGATGCAGCGAAAAACAGAAGCACAACAGACCCATACAATACATTCCAAAACAGTCCATTCATGCTCGAAAACCCTCCAATGTGGCTGAATTAAAACAATTCTGCAAAGAAGAGTGGGCCAAAATTCCTCCACAGCGACGTGAAAGACTCAGGCCAGGGCCAGGCAGGTTTGGACAGCTTTTTTCCCTTAATAAATGAAATCATCTTTTCAAAACTGTATTTTGTATTTACTTGTATTATCTTGGTGTAATATTAAAATTTGTTTGATGATCTGAATCTTTTAAGTGTGACAAATATGCAAAAAATTAAAAAAAACAGGAGGGGGGGCCAACACTTTTTCACACCACTGTATACATAATTATTATGAAAGTAAAAATATTTAAATAAAATACAGTAAATTTCCCTAACAAATTCATTAAGGACCATTTAACAGCCGAATTGCACAGGGAACCAATGAATAATTGTATCGGTTGCTTTTCATCTTTGGTAGTCTATAACGAGAACCTGAAGGGAGTATAAAGAACTCTAAAGAACTCTGTGCTGCTCCATCTGAAAGCACGTGAAAATACCACATTTAATAACATGTTTTTACTCCAAACTCACTTCATAACATCAGTCGAGTGTTTTAAATAAATCCTTGAGATGATGTGACTTCTTACACAGAATAAGGTACGCAACATATTTCATAGTATTCTAAGCAGTGATAAAGGCTATGCCGATTAGCATTGCATTATTATATACTTTATTATAATAAGACTGACTCAGATAAACCATATATTGTCGTAGTCGTGTGTTTATTAGTCACGTTGAATTAATGAAAGCAGTTAAATCATCTGTTTATTCAGCAACCACTGTAGGGATTTCCGGGGTTTCTTCTGTGGGGGTATTTAGAGTTTCTGCGTGAGTGCGCCCTCTGGCCTTCAGGTGGAGATTTACTACTGATCACAGAACCGTGCTTCACTGAATGATACGCATGACAATAGCAGCATCTGCCTAATCGCGATTTTTCACCTTTGCGATTTAAATTCGATTAATCGTGCAGCCCTAATTAATACTATTATAATATATGTAATAGTGTGATATTTTCATGTAAAACTGCTATGAAATATGTAAAAAGTGCTAAAAATTGCATTAAAATTGTATATTCCATTTTATACATCACATTAAGATTTGAAAGGAAAAATAATTGTCTGTTGGTGTTAACACAATTCAAAGTACATACCATTTTCCAGATAATGTTTAAATAATTTGCTTTACCGCCAATACAGCGACAACATAAAAGCCAATTACTCTTGAAAACGCTGTTTGTAATATTGTGCTTAATATTTCTTTCGCACACCATAGATAGTAACTTTTTACATTTTAGGAAAGGGATCTCTTGCATCGTTTTTGGGTCCTTTGCAACCAAAATGTTTTAAAAGCCCTGTATAGGACTGTCACAATGTTTTCTTATGAGCTGGTGCTGCGACATGAATCATGAAACTGAAACCGCTAACCAACTCATGTTCACAATTGACATTTTAGGGAACTAATGTTTGTGTGCAATTCTTATCTGGGTGTTCCGGTTAATGCCGCTGGCCAGATATAAAAGGAAATCAAATCTGCTAATCACACTACCTAAATGATGAATGAGTAATTTGAGTTTTTATGGTAATGACTGGCAGAGTAGTGTGTAGGAAATAAGGTTGACCTGCATGCTGTTCAGGTAAAACAAGTAGCCATTTATTTAGAAGTCTTGTTGCTTGCGCTGTGTATATTGTAAACCAATGTACTGTTTAGCAACACCCAAGACTAGTGAAGGACACTTGCTAAGAGGATCTTCACTACTGCAAAGGCTCATACTCTATGCTTGTATTCATCTTTTTCATGTTACTTGCCATTTGCCCTGCAGACATAAATGATTCCTTAGATTGTTTTGGAGGAGTGTGTCATTTATATAAGTGACTCACATGTTAGGCTACATGTACAGATTTATGTATTAAAATATATTTTAATCTGGCAGATGATAAAACAGTTGGGAAAAAAATCTTAAAGTCCCCCTGTAGTGAAAATCAAGTTTTATGTTGTTTATTTGTCTATATGGTGTTTTTATTATGCCTTTAGACAAACCATGTGCCAATCTATTAATCAACACCCTTGCTGAGTATTTTCTCCTTAAAACTATAGTTTCCCAAAGGCTGACCCAGAAATACGGTTTGAAACAGCCCTCGGTTTGCTACGTCACAAACCAATAACCAATCACGTCAAGGGATCGATTCCTATCACTAGCATGCAAAATATACCAATACCAGCACAAAACCAAAAATAAATGAAAGCAAAAAAACCCTTGAAGCTGTGGTTTAATGTGCATTTAGAACCGCTAACTTGCATTATAACTAGGGATGCACCGATATGAAAATTTTGGCCGATACCGATAATCCTTTATTTTTGAAAGCCGATAACCGATATGTTGGCCAATAAATCTATATCCAAATTTTTATATACTTTTTGAGAGCCTGATTACAAAAAAGGTCTCATCATTAAAAACCACATCCCGAACACTTCAACATAAGCAGCCTAGTTTGAACGGTGTACGTTTTAAAAATATTTTTACTCTCCCATTACCAAATTTAGTCATAAAAAAAAAATTATGCAAACAAGTCATTGGACATCATTACACGTGTAAAGAATCAAAATGAATGCGCCATAGATCAATAAAACGGAATAGCCTCTGCACGGACAATAATTAAATGATTTTAATTACTAAACCATATTGCTGATGAAAATAATAATAGAAAAATACAAGTGGTTGTTATTATTAATAATGTATCAATGATTTTGAAAAAGTAACAAATTAATACCACTGTTTTAAATAGCAGCCGTTTGAGCTGCGAGCGCTGAAGCTGAAGAGCTGAATGAACATTGTAAACTGAAGCGTTTTGCTGGCAGCTTATTTAATTCAAGGAAATGCATCCTGAGATTAATATTAATACAACATAAACATAATATTACAACTTATATATGTACAAAATGATGCAGTTATTGCGTGCTATAGTCAGAATGTGTGATCCTGTTGTGGATGCGCTCTTCCCATAACAACGCGCTGAAACACGGCAACTAAACCCTATATACCAATACCAGCACAAAACCAAAAATAAATTAAAGCAAAAAACCCATGAAGCTGTGGTTTAATGTGAATTTAGAACTGCTAACTTGCATTATAATCCGCGGCAACAGTGTAAAAGTAGCCCGGAGTCAGACGCACCTCTCCCGCATCGGCGTCTGCACTTAACACGTGTATGCTCGCGGGTGCAAATTAAGAATCACAAACGGCTGTATTCAAGTCTTCAAGGCATTTTAGAACACAACATCGTCAAGTAAGCAACTTTAACGAAAGTTACAGTATTCACTGTAGTTGTCCACTAGTAAAAAGATAGTTTTATCAGTCATTATTCCGTGTATGCCATTGTTTTGCGTTTACTACAGTTCAGTGGATCAGGAGGCGCTGGCTGGTGTGTCTGAGTGGAGGCGGGACTAATTTGCATATTCATAGATCAGCGTATAGTAAATGAGGCAAGGGTGTAGAGTTGCATTCAAGCTATTTTAAGGAATGAGAAAATTTTCACAATTTTTTGATAAGCTTTTGAAAAAAGCAGCTCAGATTTCGCTCCCCCTGTGACGTAGTAAGGGGATTTTTTTAATAATATTACCGCCGATTAGTCTGTACCAGTTCTACAAACAAAATAGCGAAGTTCTAGCAAAGCATGCTAACTGTTCTGTCTTTGGCTGCACTGACGAAAACAGAACACTGTTCCTCAGAGGAGACAAGAGAGCAGTGGATTTATTTACTGTATATAACGCTGTTGCCACGCACATCTAATATAAACATACAAAGCTGTTTAACTTCACTGACATAATTCAACAGTTTTTGTAACTCGTGTGTTTTTTTTTTACATAAACTTGTCTGTATATGACAGTTTAAGCGCAATAAGACATAAAAGACATGAGTTTACTCGCATGCCGTGTGACAGACACTGTGTGCTTTCTGTTCAGAAAACCGTATATCAGAAGTTTGAACTAATACAGTTTAAAACTCGATGATAATCAAAACCAAACAGATGTTTTTTTAGGAACGAGCTGTAAAGGCATAGTCCTATTCTGGAAAAGGGGGCGGGGGACAGCAGCTCATTTGCATTTTTAAAAAGACATGCATGAAAACGGCTTGTTTCTGCTTGCACTCAAAATAAGCATTTTCAGAATGATGCAATAAATGATCTGTGACATATTACATATTGTAAAAAAAGGCATAATAGGTCTCCGTTAAAGAATGATCATGTGACTTTTACAGGTGACCTGTAAATGCAAAAAAAACTGTTTCCATTGCAGTTTTGTGACGTATTCCTTTTTTTTTTTTCTTATTTCCCGAAACCACCTCACGCGAACATAAAAATATATAATGAGCCTAATGTAAGTCATTGTTTTACTAACATTGAACTGAAACGGCTTTTGAATTTCTCTGCTTTTTATTATTGTGTGGGTCAATGACAAATAAAAGTGTCCAGGATAAAGGAAAGGAATTATTTTTAAAAATGTACTTTAAAACACATGTGCCAAATTCTTTGAAAAATACTCTTTGTATTAATTTTGGTTTAATGTGGTTTAAAAAACTAAAACTTTTATAACTTTTACAAGAACAATCCAAAAAAGTCACATAGTGTTACCATCAAATAATATCATTAGTACAGTTCACCCTGAGATGTTATACTCCCAAAAATAGTCAAAATAATTTCTAATGAAAGTAAAAAGATTTATTCCAGTTATTGTAATTTTGAATAAATTATTGATCAGGATCGTTGGTCCCTGAATGAATGCGCGCTGGTCAAGAGTGCATTTCACGTCAACAAGTGCTTAGTAAATCTTGGTTTTCCACAAGCACAAGACACTAGTCACCATGTTTCTGTTCTTGGCTCACAGGGATTTCCATCAAACAGTCATCAGATCACACATGATTTATCCTGAAAACCCTTCACCTCCATTGAGTTTTCCGTTTCCTGCTCGACACTCACTGACAAGAGAAACCCAGTTTCCCATCCACTGCAAAGTTATTTTCATGTTTTCATTATACATTGTGAATATGTATAGATATGGCTATATTAAATGGAAAAATTAGCATATTGCTATGTTTCTGCTCTGCACTGCTCATGGTCATGTGACGTTTTATCGTTGCACTGACTTTCTCTGGAGGGTTGTCAGTCTTTTTTTCAGTAGTATGAATGTTGAAAAGTAACTTAAATTTCCTTCCCTGCTCATGGATGAAGACAGTCATGTGCTGATGCATGTAATCTCTTGACTGTTTCTTAAGCTTATGCAAAATTCTGAAAGAGGAAGAGGCGACTTGAGAGGAAGTGATGACATAAAAGACTCGCCTACCGATTTCTAACCCGCTCTTAATTTTTCTGCTCAGATGAGATGACGGCAGACTGCTTTGGCTGTTTGAAGTGGTGTCCCTGTGGGCTACTCAGTGCTGAAAGGACAGGAGCAGAACCCGACAGTTACAGATAGACCGGTCTTTGGCTTCAGATCATCTGTTGTGCTCAGCGGCCTCCTGGTTGTCCATCAGGATGGTGCATTCAGCGTCACTCTGCGCCTGTCTGTCTCTTCTGACTGTCCTCAGCTGTCATTCTCATGTGCTCCCCCGACTCTCTTTTCCAATGGGTAAGGCTTATTTTTAAACTTGTGAAGATTTTGAACTATAATTTAGTAATTTACTATAACTTTTATTTATTTATTTTTAAATGCTGTTAGATATTTGAGTTACTTGTGAGCCGCTGTTGTTCTCTTTATCTTCAGCCCGTAGTGGTTATCAGGAGGTAAATTAAATTGCCATTTGAGTTAAACATACGTAAACATACCCTTAGGATGCTTTACATCCTCATATCAACATTGTAAATAATTGCATTTGAATGTATCTTTTAATAGCATGAATGCGACACCTTCGGATCAGTGCTGTTTTAGAATTATGTATTTACTTTTATAGAATTTATTAATATTTTGAATTAGCTACGTGTGTATTTTTTAATTTATTATTTACTATTTAATTTTATTACTATTTTTTTTACCTATTCATTTTTTTATACATTTATTGATTTTAATTAAATTTAGGTTTGAGTATTTTTATTATGTGCATTTGTCATTTTTATTTTTTTATATTTCTATTTACCTTAAAATTTGTTTTGTTTTGCTTCAGTTTTAGTAATTTTAGTACTTCAGCTTAACGAAAAATAAATGTAAATATTGCCTTGCCTTGCCAATGAACTGAAATTGTTTTTATCTAATATTTATATTTTAGTTTCAACTATTTTTGATCGCGTTAGTTTTAACCCTCTAAGCGCCAAAGTCGCTAAATTGTGACAAGACTTCATACTTAATAAAATAGACTGTAGTTCCTAATATGGTGTAATATCTCATTTGTATTCCCTACCACTAGATGGCAGACATGTAGCACTTCGATTCTAGACCAAAATTACGTTACGTTCCTATTCGAAGTGTTCGAGGAAATTGCAGAGCAAGTGAGCTATCGTGTCATTGATGCAGAAGCAGTTCAGTTCAGAGCGTGCGGGTAAATTGTGAGATTTGTGAGAGAAAATCACCAAATGGCTACTAAAAAGTTGTACCGTGAGGATGTGTTGCAAATGTTATTCCCCGATTCTGACTGTGAAGGGGAATATTTGCCTTTTGGAAATGACGATCAGTCGTCTAATAATCGCGCTTCTCCCGGTACATCTTTGCAGCGCAATGGTGCCACCGTGGAAGGCGAGAGTGTTCACGAAGCACAAACAAGTGATCATTTCGACCCTTTGCCCAATGGGGATGGGGGTGTTAGGGGTGAACGTGGTCATAGTGTCCATAGGAGAGCTGTTGCTAGAGGTAGAGGCAGCAGGGGTAGGAGAAATAGGGCTGGAAGTAGCACTAGCTGCCCCAAAGAGGTGGGAGTGGCCGTGGTACACTTGGCCGTGCTGTGCGTGGGAGAGCCGGGAGACGTGGTAGAGGCAGCAGGGGTGATCTGGATCTAAATAGAGCTGGAAATAGCGATGACAATGGTGGCTGGGTTTATTTGAGAAATGAAAAAGTGTATCAGGACTGGATCAAATGCTTTGATGAGCCTGTTGGTAATTTAGTACTTTCTCCTGTTTATTGTTGGTTTCGTCTTTTCTGATAATTTGGAATGAGGATTAAAAAAATAAAATAAATGCAAATAAGTTAAAACATCCATTCAATATCTATTATTTCCTGAATATTACTGATCAAAAAGTAGGCTACTACGCATGATCTGAAACATTAAAGTGTGACAAAAATGCAAAAAAATAAGAAATCAGGAAGGGGACCAACACTTTTTCACACCACTGTATATGGCAGGAAAATAAAAATCCCGTGTCCAGGGATTTTTTTTTGCCATGCATTGGTCATAGAGCTCTTTGGCGTTGAACAAGATTTGTTGCACCAAGTTCACACGTACTCCGTCTGCAGTGCGTATACAGTATGTGTATGCGATGCAGAAGCAGCACGGACTCATTTTGCTTTCGCACAGGACGCGTTTGCAGTCCGCTCCTGATCCGCGGCTGTTTACCACAAACACAACATTTATCCATTATTTTGATTTCAAATCCAAATGTTGTTTCTGAAAATGCTGTTTCAGCATTGTGATTCTCTTTTATCACAGTACAGTAATACAATCTTTCATAGACATATTCACGTTTAAATTCAATAAATAACTGTTTAACTACCACCACGAGTGCCATCTATTATTGCGTTGTTTATCTAAAAGTGCACTTTTTCTTGTTTTAAATCTAGCCAAAAATCCATGTGTTGACTGTGAAACAGTAGACTTTAATTATATGCATTTATGGTGTAATTACTCCATTTCCGTGTCAATCCATGTACATTTTTACCGTGAATAATGCGCTCTGCATGCAGCACAGCAGCAATAGACTCCGTGCGGAAACGATCGCAGCATGGCTGCTGCAGACGCACCGCTCCTGGAGCGCACTGCCGGACCGCAATCGCATGCAGTGTGAACGCTCTGATCCATTAACATGGGCGTGGACAAAATACGCACCACAGACGGAGTGTGTGAACCTGGCGTTACGTTTGTAGGCCCGCCCGGTCTGTTCTGTTCTCGTGCTCCATTTAGGCACGCTGCATTCTGATTGGTTCGGATGGCATACTGCGGGGAGGTCAGGGGAACGGAAAATCGTGCTGTAAAGCGATTTAGAAATCGATTTTTATGACTATTTCGATTAATCGCACAGCCCTACTTTGGAAATTAATTCAATATTAATATTTTCAAAACATGGACAACCAAATGGTGGGGTCAACATGCTGCAGTTTCATTAAAACTCACTTAAGTGCCTTAGTGCCATAATCAAATTATAATCATATAAAAAAAGATATAATAATAAAATAAAATATTTTTTTATCAATATTCTAATTTCTTGGTATCTGAATGCTAGCTTTAGTTTTTTTTATATATACTCTGTAATTTAATAATGAAATTTGTCACTGTCAGTATTGTTACTGCTTTAAATTTTTTATATATTTTCATTTTTTTATATTTATATCAGAAATTTTAAATGAGATCTGGTTTGAAATGAAGACAGTTTAATAATGGCCTTCACGGCTATGGAATGACCCTAGTGCACTTGGTTTAGCTGTGCACTGCAGTGACTGGTACAGGTACTTATTGAAAGACTTGGATTAGATGAGATGCTTAGCTGTGATTATGCCAGCAAGACCTGCAAAAACATGGCTAGTATTTTTATGTTTCACATATATGCAATGTGCAAGTTATATGTGGAATGTCATAATAATCAATATTGTTCATTAAGTTACATTGGAGCAACAAGTTAATTATTACGAGTATGTGATATAAAAATATTGATCAGTAAATTATAGTGTTTTTTTTTTTTGCTTTATTCAACATCAAGAAGATCAGGCCCTTTCTTTCAGAACATGCTTCATAACTCCTTGTTCAAGCTCTTGTTCTGTCCAGGCTGGACTATTGCAATGCTCTCTAGGCAGGTCTTCCAGCCACTTCTATCAAACCTTTACAATTAATCCAGAACGCAGCAGAAAGATGAATTTTTAATGAGCCAAAAAGAATGCACGTCACACCTCTGTTGATCAATTTGCACTGGCTACCAGTAGCTGCTCGCATAAAATTCAAGGCATTAATGTTTGCCTACAAAACCACCACTGGCTCTGCACCCCTTTACCTAAATTCATTACTTCAGAGTTATGTGCCCTCTAGAAGCTTGCGTTCTGCAAGTGAACAACGCATTATTTTGCCATCTCAAAGAGACACAAAATCACTTTCACGGACTTTTACATTAACTGTTCCCTCCTGGTGAATGACCTGCCCAACTCAATCCAAGCAGCTGAGTCCTTAACCATCTTCAAGAATCGGCTTCCATCTTTATTTGACCCTCTAACTCTAGCACTCTCTTTTCTTAAAAAACAACAACACCCTAACACTAGCTTTTCTAATCTTTTTCTATTTTATCTATTTGTTTTCTTTTTATTTATTATATAATTAACAAAAGCAAAAAGGCCTCTAACACTAGCTTGCTCTATTCTTTTTCTATTATATGTTTTCTTTTTATTTATTATATTATTAAAAAAAAAAACTTGCTACGTGTACTGCGTTAAGCTAACCGAGACTTGTCATTTGCACTTACATATTGTTGCTCTTTTGTTGATTTTGATTGCTTCTATTGTCCTCATTTGTAAGTCACTTTGGATAAAAGCGTCTGCTAAATGACTTAATGTAATGTAAAAACTAATGCTTATTATTAAGAAGTCATTAGTCATGCAGTCATTAAGCACTTTATTAAGAGATTATTGTCCACAACTTTGAGTCAGTCTGATTCAGTTTGACCATCAGGTTACACAAAATGTTCATCCACTTTTATAATTTGTGTATCTTTAAAATCCAACCGGGCTAGAAATGTTAGTACATTAAAAAGCTTTCTCTTGGACATGCAAAAAGCCTAAGAGAGGTCATTACAACAAATATCGTTCCTTGTAGAACATATTATTGCTCTGATTAGAAAGCATTGGACGTACGAGGAATGAAAGACCCTGCATGGACCCTCTTTAGAGGAACCTTCTCCTCAATGGGAGCTGTGATGCAGACGTCCTGAAATGGCCTCTTGATATATTTCTGAAACTTCTAGTTAAAGTTTCATTTCTCCTGTGGCCTCACAGTTACTTAAACAAGGTCCTTCTCTCGGGTTATTAAAATCTAGGAACTTGTAGCAGACTTTATTGGCATATAAAGCGGTCATTGATTTGACACATTTATAATACTGTTCTTTTATGTTCGCTTTGACGTGCATAAGGAGTTTAGTAATTTCATTTTCAAAGTTTTTATTGGTTTGATTGCTTAACAAACAGTGTTGCCACAGTATCTATGCAAAGAATTGGAGTGCTTACTGCATCAGCATCATTACTCCAGTCTTCAGTGTCACGCGATCCTTCAGAA
>NW_015505427.1:1055852-1103584 GCF_001515645.1 Sinocyclocheilus grahami | reverse complement strand
ATCCTTCAGAAATCATTCTAATATGCTGATTTGCTGCGCAAGAAATATTTCAGATGTGCTACATAATATTTTTGTGGAAAACATGATATTTTTAAAGGATCATTTGATGAATAGAAAGCAAATTTTAAATGTTACAATTCAATATGTCCTTGCTGAATAAATGATCAATTACTTAAAAAAGTTTGCTGACCATAAACTTCTGAACAGTAGAAAACGTCTCTTAATTAAGAATAATTACAAAATACAATATAAAATAAAATACAATAAAACAAAGTAAGCATCGCTATACTGATTTGATATTCTATTTTCATTTCTTTGGTACAAATAAATGTCTTGGTCAAATAATTTGACCCTCTAACACATTAAATAATGCGCTTTGTGGTTTTAGGGTAATACATCTGGGTCACAGACAAGGAAGTTGAAACAGCCTACTTTTGAGAAACAAGAAAGTAAACAGATGAATTCGCTGATGTAGTTGAAAGTAGTTATTTTGTTTCTTCTTAATGAATGGAGGCCCTTGTTCTCTGAACCACAGTTATTTGATAAGAGGAGGCCAGTCTTTGAGCTGGCGAAGCAGGGCAGAATCAGACTGACCTGGCAGAAGTCACGCGAATCTGTTAAAAGGAGTTTCTCCTTGTTTATCTGAACAATTGAAAGATTGGATATACGGTTGCTTAGACATGCAGATACATCAGTTTCGCTGATTCAGGTCAGTCATTTGACCGGAGCGTGTTTGCTTACTCATTATATAAATGGCCAGACGTGAGTGTGAAGATTACAGGGCTTAATTCAGACTGAGTCTCTGTTTCCCAGCAGTACCAATTACAGCCGTGTCAGAGTGAGTCAGATCACACTAATGCAGGTGATTGAGTCTGATGTGATGATGATGACACCTGCAAACCTGCAAAAAAAAAAAAAAAAAATCATTTGCTGCTGTAGCTGCAGAAACATGAACACCTGACTTGATCAAATGAATAGTAGCCTGCGTCAATATGTGTGTTTCCTTTTATTTTTAGCATGTATGCAAATGATTGTTTCAGGTATATTTGCATCGTTAATTTCTTTAGGTTGTGGACATTTTAAATGGTCATCTCATTATTTTATGTGTTTATGAATTTGTGTGCATTTATTACAAGTACGTTTTTGTGCATGTAGCTACATTTATGTGCACCCAAATAATCAGTTAATAATCAGATTAATGACTCAATTGGATTGCAAAAACTCTTCACGTATTCTCCTCCATCGATCCGAATAAAATTCTGATCTGATTGAAGGTTGTGGTGTAGCTTCAATAATATGATCAACAGGAAAAAATTAAGCATGCAAATGCTTTAATCCGACTATCTTTTTATTCAGATTCAAAAATATCTTGTGCACTTGTGCAGTGCCGCCGTATGTCTTACAAGTTTGCTTATGTTGGTTTGTCATATATATGTCTAACTTTGACAAGTCACCTCCTTATAAAAAAACATTATAAACGTTTTTTAAAAAAAAAGTTCTTCTGATGCATGTCATCTTTCTTTTTAGATATGTCAGCAAGAAATGGCTATAATGCTGATGTAGCTCTGGTTGAATTATCGCAGTGTCTTTGGTTCTGAACACACACATACTCAATGTGAATTTGATTGCAACGTTTAGGGTTCAAATATGCAACTTTTAGAATCTGAAGTCAGATTGGATTCAATATTGATGAGAATTAGTGTTGTTATAACATAGTGATAATTTAGTTTTTTGACCGTTTGTCATACTCGTTTGTATTATTATGTTGGTAGAAGTTTGGAACCAGTCATTTTGGCTACTTTGTTGCAATAAATGGTCTTTTTATTTACTGTGGGGAAGTGATCTAAAAGTATTGAACAAAGTTTCAAAATAATTGGTAATATTTCGTTTAGGGACCAATTCTCACTATTAACTAGTAGCTTATTAGCATACATATTACTAGCATATTGGCTGTTTATTAATACTTATAAAGCACGTACTAATGTCTTAAGCCCTGTTCACACCAAGAACGATAACTATAAAGATAACGATATTAGCGTCCACACCAGCGAACGATATCGTCTGTTTATTCTAAGCGCACGCTCGTCTGCCGCTTTAAACTCTCGAGCTCGTTACAGCAGGATGGATTCTGATTGGCAGTCAATTTTTTTTTTTATCGTTCATCAGCTGGAGAAAAATTATTTTGAAAGTGATTCCAGAGATATCGTTTCTCTTTGTCTTTATCGTTTTAGGTGTGGTGTGGACTCTATTCTTTAATATTGAGAACGTTTTTTCGAACTATAGCTTTATCGTTATCTTTATAGTTATCGTCCTTGGTGTGAACGGGCGTTTATTCTGCATGACTATATTTTAGATCCCTTAACCCGACCCCATAACTAAACTCAACTACCTTACTAACAATTAATGAGCTACAAATTAGGAGTTTATCGTGGCAAAAGTTGTAGTTAGTTGTTAGTTAATAGTGCAAAGTTGGACCTTACAGTAAAGCATGACCAAATAATTTAAAGTAAAATTTACTTATCTTAAAAGACAAAGGAAGTTTTGATTCCTCATGTGACTTTTAGACAAATCTCATGTTACATAATCATGCATAAGGAATCAAGAGGTACAGACACAGTAGGTAATCAAGCAAACTTCCAAACTTGCAGTCTGCACCTCTGCTTGGTCACATTTACATTTTTTAGAGTCTGGGGAACATGTGCTTTGTTAGAAGACAAAGTACTTCTACATTAAACTGGCTCAAGGAGGTTTTAAAGTTTTGGGTTGTTATGAATGAACTGAAGCACTACTTAAATTTCTCTGGTCTGCACTGAGAGAATGTACCCTGGGGTTGCATAAATTCACAGCCGTGTGCTGACTGTCACATCCACGTTCTTTACAGCCCTCACAAACAAGAGAGCAGCTGATACGAGGAATTACAGGACTTTAGTTCAGTGAAACGCTTAAGAGGCCACAGATAAGCCAAGATTTTCTTGGAAATTCCTCTTCCTTCCCCCCTTTTGCGACCAGAACATTGAACATTTTAGAAGACAGTATGTCTTTTTTTTATTATGTATCAGATGTTTTTAAGCAGATTGTCATTTCCTGAACTGATTTTGGTGAAAAGTTACGAAGCATGTTAATCGTTATCAAATGAACAAAAGCATTTGACACAGGGTCAGGAGGTGTGAATTCTGTGGAGATTTCTGTGAAGCCACAATTACGCAGAAGTTGTCGTGTGAGTGGCGGAGGAGGTAAAGCAGTGCTGATGTTCTTCTCGCTCAGAGGGCTGTTTGGAGAAGACAGCTGGTATGCTGCGGCTCGGCTTTAGGATTAGCCTCCCCACGGAGCCCAGTGTTTTCATCTCAGGGCCATGACAGCGAGCGGGGAAGGCGTTCACATGTTCTCGGCAGAATAAGAACTGCGGTTAGAGCAAGAATGTGTTGATTTTAATGTGACTTAGAAGCTAATAAGCTTGCTTTGTCGTTGAGCTTCCTGTATGACCTCACTATCCTTGCAGTCGGCACTTTTCCAAACGCTCTGCGAAGGCCCGGATAGCGGAGTGTGCTTCTGCAAGCATTGGCAGGAGCTTTTCAGATCTGAAATAGTTGCGTAACACCACCTCACCCCCTTCTTTCCCCAGCTTGTGGGTGAAATGAGTTTATTGGATCCACAGAGTTCTGTTAAAGAAAACAGACCTTTGATCAAGTCAGAATTAATTCCCCTCTCACTCTCTGTGGTTTTTTGTTTTCAGTTTAGGTATTGAACTATGCTCATATTTGACCCAAGCAAGTTTCCTGTTCAAGAGCTGACATAGTTACGGATGCTAACAGAGAAGTAGACTTTAAGACATCATTTATAGATATGGTATTTAGGTTGTCATTGTTAACTAAACCACTTACCGTTTCAGTTCTTGAGAATAACATAACACATAGCTGTTTATTCTGAGGTCTGTACGTTCTCACGAACCATTGTGCATTTATTTTGGCTACTTGTCAACATACGATTATCTTGATTTAAATATGAGCAAAGTTCCATGTGAACAGTTCAAATTAAACTAAATTGAAGGTTGGCGTTACTGTTTTGCATGAAAACTTGTTACACAAGATACATTTTAATACATTTCACATGAAAGCTGTTCTTTAGAACTTTCTATTCATCAAAGAATCTGGAAAAAAAAACATATTGAGGTTTCCACAAAAAAATAAAGTAGCACAACTGTTTTTAACATTGATGAAAAATGTTTCTTGAGCATCAAATCAGTATATTAGAATGATTTCTGAAGGATCATGTGACACTGAAGAAAAATTCAGCTTTGATCACAGGTATCACTATTACTGTTTTTACTGTATTTTGATCAAATAAACGCAGCCTTGGTTAATATAAGAGACTTAAACATCAGAAAGATCAGGCCCTTTCTAACGGAGGATGCTGCACAACGTCTTGTCCAGGCCCTTGTCATTTCTACATAAAAAAAAAAAAATTCTATCTCTTTATCTATTCCTTCTCTTTCTAGCGTGTACTTATTTGAACAATGTCTAGAAACTTGGTATTTCAAGCACTTCCTGTATCTGTTTGCCTCTTTTAAGAAGAATCGCTTTATGTATCCCCCAATTGTAAGTCGCTTTGGATAAAAGCGTCTGCTAAATGTAAATGTAAATATTAAAAAATCTTGCAAATTCCACAACCAAACTGTTCAACCATAGCATTACTGCCTGCATGCATGCTTGTTTTTGCATGTAGATCATGGCAGATATCGCCCCAGCAAGCATTATGGTGTATATTTGTTCTGCCATATTAAACCAAATTAAAATACAATCAATAATTCATGCAGCCACCTTAATATTTTGTTCTTGGTCTCATTGTTCTGCTGTCACAGACGTGCATTGTGGTTTATCTATTATTTTTATTATACAATTTTTGTGTGCGTGTGTTGAATAGATCACTGACTTTGATGAGTGGTTTTCAGTCGCCCGTCTGCTGAGACATTTCAGCTTTAGCCATCTTATCTTAGTCTAGACTGAACCTGATTGAGCTGTGATGTTTCTGAGATGTGGTTTTTAGGGGAAGATCACGTTGCAGAAACCAGTTATTGGCTGCTATGTCAGGTTTGAGGCTCTGAGAAAACGGTACAAACCACATTTAAATTTACAAACATCAAACTAAAGGTGAACCAGGCAGCCACCTGGTGAAAACCCCCCCCCCACTGCAACTGTAAATCTAATAAAAGTCAAGCAAAAGCACGGCAGACGTTTATGACACACTCTGTTGCATATAAAGAATGAACAGGAAGTCGTAGTTGTCTTTGCACGCTTCACGAATAGACTTCTTGGAAATTACAGTGCCTTTCATCTGGGGAGATAGACTTCCTCATCATAGTGTTAAATTTTAACTTGAGGTTTAAAGCAAGATTTTTTTTTTTTTAGTGTAATTGACTAGGTGTGTCGAAAACTATACTGAAAACAAAACCATAATCAAGATTTCTTTTGTCTTTTCATAAGTAGTCTACCACTAATATTGTTTCTCATAGCACAAACCTCAAACCCTAAAATGTAAACATCAGCTTGTATCTCAACCCTATTTGATACATCAAGTTGTGTAATTTGTGCTTGCTAAACTAATCTCTTCATCAGAAAACCTGCAGACTCAAATTCTCACCAAAACACTGCGTCATTGTCATGAGAACTGTGTTTTTGTCTTTTGCCACAATTAATAATCAGTTGTTGCTGTGGAGGCTTGGCTGCCCCCTGCTGTCAATGATTTTATCCCAGTTTCTCTCATTATTGCTGCGGCTCAGTGTTAATTTATAACACATAGGCGAATATGATGGCTGCTTCTTAAGAAACCAGCAGTTTTGACAAATTTCATGTGACACTTGTCATAGTTTACATCAGCTGGCACATTAATATGCTTTGGAAAATCTTAATCCAGGAGTAAAGTCATTGTATATGTACCAAATTTAGCTGTTTTGCTTGCAGTGCTGTAATAGTACTACTGCTCTTATAGACTCCTGTAGTCATAGCTGCAGTAATTTAATTAAATTCACCCATTCAACTAAATGCTCTTGTCATCTTTTCACATCATGATGAAGAATTATCTGGGTTTTAAATCACCTCAGAATAAAAGAATAATTGCATTTGGAAATGGACAGTTAAATAGGATAAATAATACGTTTTTTATCATATGCACTCCATCCCTTAACTCTCATTAATGGAATATGAAAATAATGCCACATCTTAAAGGGATGGTTCAAATTCTGTCATTAATTACTCACTCTCATGTCGTTCCAAACCCGTAAGACCTTCATCTTCAGAACAAAAATTAAGATATTTTTGATGAAATCCGAGAGGTTTCTGACCCTGCATAGACAGCAACGCAACTACTACATTCAAGGTCCAGAAAGTTAGTAACGACATTGTTAAAATACAGGTGCATCTCAATAAATTAGAATGTCGGTGAAAAGTTCATTTATTTCAGTAATTCAACTCAAATTGTGAAACTCGTGTATTAAATAAATTCAATGCACACTTTAATGATCCCAAATATTGGGAAACACAACTCTTGCACTCTTTAATCGGAATAAAAATATTGGTAATTAATTAGTGGTAACTATGCAATAAGACTAATTTGCCATTATTTTTCCAATTATGTTTCTGCTCTTTAATAGTTGATTTTCTTTTCTGCTGCGTCACAGGTAGTCCAGGACGTTCCCTCAATATCTTCACAAACCCTGATGTGTACAACACCACCACGCTGTTGCTTAGCAACGATGAGGGCACTTTATTCATCGGAGCTCGTGATTCCGTTCTTTCAATCGATGTCAGTCAGACTGATGCGATGGCCATGAAGGAGAAGGTCAGTGGAATTTTGATTTAGTACTAGGTTATAACCTAGAAATCCACTGTGTCAGCACAACAAATCAGAGTAATGGAAACAAACATAATTAAACAAAAGCATATACTGTATATTGTTAATGGATCGTGCCTGGATGCTGTTTGGTCAATCCAGCATTCAAGCGGTCTCATATTTCACAATATAGTAACAGCTTCCATAGCAAATTATTATTGATGTAACCCTGGGTTAATTTATTATTAATATTAGCATTTATTTACATTCATTTATTTACTTATTTTTTTCCCTTGTGACCGAAGTGTTTCTATATTTTGTTTTATATAAAAAATTTACCTGTTCAGACATGTCTGTGACAAGAAGTTGTGTTTGATTTAATGTTATTGGTTGAAAAGTGACTTAATCCCGCCTAATGTCAAGTAGGGCAACTGTGATTGGCCACCGAGGATGTCAGTCGGGGGTGGGAGAGACGAGTTGAAAAAAGAAGTGCATAGGTGATGTTGTCGGTATGATAACAGAAAATGCATCACTTTATTTTGTGATGAACATGGTCAGAACTGTATCGTTTAAGTGTTAACTAGCATATTATTCTATTGTGAAGTCAACACGACGCCACAAAGAAGTCAATGCAACGCAATTCGGAAGAAATGCAGGGTTTATGCTGTATAGCCATTACAGTAAACAGGACTAACGTGAATCGCTGGTGAGAAACTTAAATCAAGTTTATCATTTAAATCAGCGACTGTAAGAGAGCTAGAGGTGATCAGAGTGATTGCCACAGACTGTTGTTGCATCGACTGTGAAGTTTTGTAAGTAAAATCACGTCGAGAGACAATTAAACGAATCTGGGTTCTAGCGTCAACAATTCCAGTGTAGATACACCTAGGACTGAAGGGGGCGCTACATTTATGTTGCATAGCAACCCTCTGTTATGTCAGAGACATAGTGTTTTAATTTATATACTATTTTATATAAGCAATAAAGCACTTTTGTACTTGTGACTTAAAAAGAGTCATGTAGTCATGACTATAATCAAAATTCAGCAAGATCTTTCATACATTATTGCTTGAATAGATTAAGCTAAAAATGATTTTGTCAATAAATACTAGCTTTTTTCTCACTGAAATAAATACATTGTGTTTAAGTTTTATTTGTAAACTTTTATTTGTTTGAAGTAATCAGCGTGCTCTGAATGATTTAATATATGTGTATGAGTTTGCACGTATGTATATGTATATATTGTGTTGTTAATGTTTGTTTTCTTGCAGCATTTTTATACGATTTTAAATGAATAAATATCAGCTTTAATATACGCATGTGATGAATCTGACCCATTTTTTTCATACTCAAATTTCAGCTGGACTGGTCTCCGTCAGAAAAAGATCTTGCTGACTGTGCCATGAAAGGCAAAATGAAGGTATGGGAAACCATCCAGTGCTAAACGGTCTGACCTTTTTAACCCTTATGTTAAACTTAGCAAAATATCGGTCTTCTTAAGCTGGTGTTTAACCTAACCCCCCCTTTCCACCCTCAGATGGATTGTCATAACTTCGTGAGGGTTTTGCAAGTGCTGAACTCCACCCATATGTACGCCTGTGGAACGTTTGCCTTCAGCCCCCGCTGCATCTACATCGTAAGACCGACAGCATCCATCTTTTCAGTTATTTTTGCCCTTGGTTTACTCCCATTAAGCTGCCTTTTCTCAGTTTGCAACAAATGATAGACCGAAAGTCGTGCATTTCCGTTTGCAGTAGCACAGAAGCTGCATGGAGTTCCGATTATATGCCGATATTTAAATTAGAGCTTCCATTGTGTCAAAATATTTAAACTTGCATCTAGACTGTATACAACCACCAGAGCGGATATGATGTGCTCTAAATAAAAAATTGAGTGCAGGGTGAAAATTACCTATGTTTTTCTTTTAGACATATTGGTGATCAGTTGCTTTGTGTGCATTGTTTGGATGCATTCATTATTAATTTATTTTACAATGGTGAATTAGTGGAGGGTAGCAGCTGCTTCACAACCAGTTTAAAAGTTCTGTGTGGCTGCCACTAGGGGGCAAATAGTAACAATCTATTTGAGATAGTGGAAGGCTGCTTTACTGTCTAAGGGCCCAAGTTCATGTAGTGTAAACCCTCGCATAACTTTTTATAGTAAGATTTGATTAGTTTACGACTTCAGTGCTTTCAGTGCACTTTAAAGATGGAAACTTGCGTGACTGTCCTTCACATGCCATTGAGCATTCTGTGATCCTATCATGCAAACATTCTGTTTTAGTGCCTCTTCCTCATTCTGTGCTTTCATGAGTGTGAGAGGAAGAAGATCTGTGTGTGTGTGTGTGTGTGTGCACGTGCGTGTCTCGTGGGGGATGTGCATGCAAAATAGAAAGCTTTCTGAATGAAACCACCACAGCTTGTGAAGGATTTTATTAATTTTCTCAATGCGTCTTCAGATCAAATCTGAACAATCAGCAGGGCTGAAAATGTGGTGTGAACTTTCTCCTAGTCTAATTGCTTCAAGTTGTGATCAGTGTTTTAATGCACATATGCTTTATGTGCTCACCTCTACAGAATTCAAAGACATTTTCCATGGCTACAGGCCCCAGCGGTAAGCCAGAAGAAGGCAGAGGCCGCTGTCCTTATGACCCGTACCAGAAGAGCACCGCCATAACCGTGGGTAAGAATCCTTCCTCTATAACTACACCACTCAGAATGACATACCGAGTAGGTTTAAATTAAGTTGGAACTCATCAAGTATTAAGTACTTGGGGATTATAATAACAAAGGATATTTCTAAATTATTTGACAGTAATTATGGTCCTACAAGTAAGAACATTAAATCAGATATAGATAGGTGGTCCCAACTGCCCTTAGAGATGCATAACAGGATAGATACAGTAAAAATTAACATGCTTCCCCGACTTCTATACCTTTTCCAATCCTTACCAGTTGAAGTTCCATTAAAACAATTTACTGAATGGGATAAGTGGACTTCAAGAATTAAATTTAAAACACTGCAGCTATCTAAAGAGAAAGGGGGTAGATTACTAACATGTTTTTCAGACTATTTCAAAGCTGCCCAGCTAAGATTTTTAGCATGCTGTTGTAATCCAGAATATATAGCAAAGTGGAAGGATTTGGAGATCTCTCAGCTTGCTATAGCACTGCAATCAGTACTTGGTAGCAAAATCTTATATGGACAGTATTCTAAAAGTTTAAATCAGTGGACTAAAGTTCCTCTCAGAATCTGGTTTAAAGAATGCAAATCAACATTACTTGTAAGACAATCTAAACTACTAAAATGGGTTGTTTTCGACCCGGACTTTAAACCAGCAAGGGCTGATGGGAGGTTTCAGCTCTGGTATAGGCTTGGCATCACCTCTTTTAGTTCAATTTCGTCAAAGGGAGAATTAGATAGCTTTCAGGAGATTTCTGATACATATGGTCTGGAAAAACAAATTTTTTTCAGGTACTTACAAGTTAGGACTTATTTTAATAAAGAGATAAGATACATGGAGAAGCATGATACCAATTTAATTGATTTGTTCATTGATATGTATAAAAATAAAGACAATAGGAAACTTGTCTCAAAACTATATCTAGCTATTAAGTCCATTAAGAAACATTCAACAAATAAGGTTCGATTAAAATGGGAGACAGAAACCGGACTAAGCATCTCAGGGGAAGACTGGCTTAATATCTGTTCTGTACAGGCTACTTCTACCAGCTCGGGTATGTGGAGAGAATTCTGCTGGCGAAATATTATTAGATACTTTACAACCCCCAAGTTAAAAATCTATTCAGATTGGCGAGAATGGAAGTAGTCTGTGTTGTAGGAAATGTGGGGAACAGTTGGCAGATCATTTTCATGTATTTAGGGATGTAACGGTATGAACATTTCTTATCACGATTATAGTGACCAAAATAATCACGGTTATCAGTATTATCACGGTATTGTTAAAATGTGCTGGAGATGTTCAAAAAGTACCGACACATGAACACATCCATTGTGTTTATGACTCTGACACGGCTATTGTCTGCTGTATCATCTGAGATATACTTCCATCAATATGTTTATGTAAGAATGTATAGGTGACCAAATGACTGTTCTGTTGTTTAGATGTGATTGTGTTGTTGTTTCTTTTCTTTTCTAAAAGATAAAAAGAAAGTAAAAAAAAAAAGAATCCTTCCTCTGCCATAAACATAACAAGCTCGCATATATGGCCTGTTTCATTCAGCATGCGCACATAGTGTGTGTGTTTACTTCAGCATCTGTAACCGGTTACAGTATTCACATCGCTCACATGAGCAGCATTAGTGTTGTGTAGAAGAAGCATAGGTGGAAGTTAAGTTTTGGTGCTGAGCCTGTAAAAACACATCACTATAAACAAATTTCAGTCAGTTGTAGCATGTTAATGGATATGACAGTGTTAATGTAGTTGGTTTTGGCAGACTATATATGCTATATATAAGCTACAGAATAAGCGAGAATAATTGTGCTATTGCTAGCAGATTGCATGTGAAGGATGTTTTAAATGACATCTAGAATTTTATGACTGAATTAGATATTTATACAACAGACTTATGCAATAGACTTGCATTATAAATGAATGGAGCTTTGTTTATATTCTATTGTCTTATTTTCAGAGGTTCTTGGTCCAATAACAAATATCTTTTTTGGCAGACTTGGAAAGAAGGAAATTACTAGTCATCAAGTCTTTGAAATCACAAATACACTCTGTTAACTTGGCTCAGGTTTGAAAATATAAAACCGAGTGTTACATTACTGGAAACTATGCCATGTTTCCTGATAATCTCTGCCCAAAGGAAACATATACAAAGAGGAAAGTAAAGGACCAAATACTGAGCCCTGTGGAACTCTACACTTGACATGTTTTTGATCTGACAGTTCATCAACACAAACTGGTATCTTAAAATGTATAAAAGTGAATGCATGCAGTGTAATCACACCAAATTCCACTTAAAAAAATTAATCAAATGTTAAAATATTAAAGAGTTTTAGATGTAGAGTAGGGTTGGGTATCGTTAGAAATTTCCCGGTTCCGATTCAGGTTCCATTTAAATGAACTTTTTTTTTTTTTTTTGCTATTTTACCTTCATTGAATGTAGTGTTGCTGTAAGGTAGTAAGTAATGCTAGTCCATCAATCACATGTGCTTCAAAGTTGATGTTTTTTACACTCTCAATAACATTTTGCTTTTCAAGCAGGAATAAGCTGGTTGGCTAAATAGTCCCTTGAGGGCTAAGACACTTGTTCATTTCCCTAAATTAATGAAATATTAACCGTTATACTTATAACCATGTAGGCTATACACACACTCCATAAAGCCCCTATTTTACAAATAATAATGCAATCAGGAGATGGTGTGGTGTGATGCAATGAGTGGATTTTATAATTTTAAACACTTAAAATGCATGAAAGTGTTTAGTAATCATTTATTCGAGTGCGAATTAATCAAATGTTAAAATATTAAAGAGTTTTAGATGTAGAGTAGGGTTGGGTATCGTTAGAAATTTCCCGGTTCCGATTCAGGTTCCATTTAAATGAACTTTTTTTTTTTTTTTTGCTATTTTACCTTCATTGAATGTAGTGTTGCTGTAAGGTAGTAAGTAATGCTAGTCCATCAATCACATGTGCTTCAAAGTTGATGTTTTTTACACTCTCAATAACATTTTGCTTTTCAAGCAGGAATAAGCTGGTTGGCTAAATAGTCCCTTGAGGGCTAAGACACTTGTTCATTTCCCTAAATTAATGAAATATTAACCGTTATACTTATAACCATGTAGGCTATACACACACTCCATAAAGCCCCTATTTTACAAATAATAATGCAATCAGGAGATGGTGTGGTGTGATGCAATGAGTGGTTTCCACATTTTTAAACACTTAAAATGCATGAAAATATTTTCTATCACTTTGTTTATCACTCTTGAAATGACCTGTACACTAAATAATCTAACCCTCATACTTGCATAACAATAGCAGTCTATTTATTTAGTGGTCCAAGTTGAAGTCAGTATGTATATTAATGACAATATGGGACCAATATAATGTAATTTAGTGGTGGCAGGAGCTGCGCGCTGCCGGTATGTGTACAGTCCATAGACTGTAAAAAAAGATGGACGACGCGTCTCCTATTCCTTCCAATATAGAAAAGTGAAGCCAAAGCATCTCAGTATGGCCGCTGCCATCTTGAGTAAATGACGTCATTTGGAGCCCGAGTCTGCGCAGTAGAGATTAGTTTGGAGCCCGAGTCTGCGCAGGAGAGATTAGTTTGGAGCCCGAGTCTGCAGTCTGCGCAGTAGAGATTAGTTAGTTTGGAGCCAGAGTCTGCGCAGTAGAGATTAGTTAGTTTGGAGCCAGAGTCTGCGCAGTAGAGATTAGTTAGTTTGGAGCCAGAGTCTGCGCAGTAGAGATTAGTTAGTTTGGAGCCAGAGTCTGCGCAGTAGAGATTAGTTAGTTTGGAGCCAGAGTCTGCGCAGTAGAGATTAGTTAGTTTGGAGCCAGAGTCTGCGCAGTAGAGATTAGTTAGTTTGGAGCCAGAGTCTGCGCAGTAGAGATTAGTTAGTTTGGAGCCAGAGTCTGCGCAGTAGAGATTAGTTAGTTTGGAGCCAGAGTCTGCGCAGTAGAGATTAGTTAGTTTGGAGCCAGAGTCTGCGCAGTAGAGATTAGTTAGTTTGGAGCCAGAGTCTGCGCAGTAGAGATTAGTTAGTTTGGAGCCAGAGTCTGCGCAGTAGAGATTAGTTAGTTTGGAGCCAGAGTCTGCGCAGTAGAGATTAGTTAGTTTGGAGCCAGAGTCTGCGCAGTAGAGATTAGTTAGTTTGGAGCCAGAGTCTGCGCAGTAGAGATTAGTTAGTTTGGAGCCAGAGTCTGCGCAGTAGAGATTAGTTAGTTTGGAGCCAGAGTCTGCGCAGTAGAGATTAGTTAGTTTGGAGCCAGAGTCTGCGCAGTAGAGATTAGTTAGTTTGGAGCCAGAGTCTGCGCAGTAGAGATTAGTTAGTTTGGAGCCAGAGTCTGCGCAGTAGAGATTAGTTAGTTTGGAGCCAGAGTCTGCGCAGTAGAGATTAGTTAGTTTGGAGCCAGAGTCTGCGCAGTAGAGATTAGTTAGTTTGGAGCCAGAGTCTGCGCAGTAGAGATTAGTTAGTTTGGAGCCAGAGTCTGCGCAGTAGAGATTAGTTAGTTTGGAGCCAGAGTCTGCGCAGTAGAGATTAGTTAGTTTGGAGCCAGAGTCTGCGCAGTAGAGATTAGTTAGTTTGGAGCCAGAGTCTGCGCAGTAGAGATTAGTTAGTTTGGAGCCAGAGTCTGCGCAGTAGAGATTAGTTAGTTTGGAGCCAGAGTCTGCGCAGTAGAGATTAGTTAGTTTGGAGCCAGAGTCTGCGCAGTAGAGATTAGTTAGTTTGGAGCCAGAGTCTGCGCAGTAGAGATTAGTTAGTTTGGAGCCAGAGTCTGCGCAGTAGAGATTAGTTAGTTTGGAGCCAGAGTCTGCGCAGTAGAGATTAGTTAGTTTGGAGCCAGAGTCTGCGCAGTAGAGATTAGTTAGTTTGGAGCCAGAGTCTGCGCAGTAGAGAGCAGTTTGGAGCCCGAGTCTGCGCAGTAGAGATTAGTTTGGAGCCCGAGTCTGCGCAGTAGAGAGCAGTTTGGAGCCCGAGTCTGGTGGAGCCACGGTATCAAACTCCCGCCCAAACTCCCGCAGATTCAATCAACCATAACGACACGCCGTATTTATAGCATCAAATTATTAGCTAAAATCAAACTTATCACAAAAACGAACAATTGACCATATATCAGCGTGAGAACAACTACCTTTAATGACCAAAACTATCTTTTGGAAAATTGTATTGGAAGTGTAATTAATTTTTTTTATTTTGACTCAAGTCCCATTCGTTCACATGGAAAGGGCAGGGGTTTATGACCTGTACTGCAGCCAGCCACCAGGGGGTTAGTGTCATGAAAGCGTCCTGAGAGTACCCTTATTCTATTGTGTTATATACTGCTCAAAAGTCAGAAATTAATACATTTATTCAGCAAGGATGCGTTAAATTGATCAAAAGTGACACTAAAGACATTTTATAAAGTATTTCAAATATAGAAGCAAATCAGCATATTAGAATGATTTCTGAAGGATCGTGAAACTCAAGACTGATTCTGAAAAATCAGTCTTTGCATCACAGGAGTAAATTACATTTTAAATTATATAATTTTTTTTTTTTTAAACAGTCATTTAAGATTTTAAGATTATTACTGTTCATGTTGTATTTTTGACACGATATTCTCTGGTTCTGTTTTCTTATGCATTTAAATCTAACTATTCAAATTTCTGCTGTTTATCTCTGCAGTGTGGCCTCCATAATGCGTCGGACAACGCTCTGCGCTTTGTTAAGGACAACTTCCTGACTGATAAAAGTGTTCGACCGGTCATTCAGGGCCTGACACTGGTGTCACCTGATAAGAGCTACAGCAACATCGCAGTTCAGCGAGTCCGTGGAGCACGCGGCAGAGATTACACTCTGCTTTACCTGCTCACGGGTAAATACTGGCGCCTCACTGTCAGCATCACAATTAACAGTTCTACTGATAGTGGAAATGTAGTTGTATTATTAAATAATAGTATCATGAAGTATCATGGTGCTTGGTATTTCAGGACAAAGCTAAATGAAAGCTGAAGGGACACAATTTTGTTAACTACTACTTGCTGAATTTTTTTTCAGCAATTGAAATAAAATATAAATATTTGATAAAACTACATTTTGAAAAACTTCAATAAAAATTAGAATTGTTGCCTCAGAAATTAAGTTGCTACGTTATTTTAAGCTAAATAGAAATATTAAAAAGGTAATAAAAACAAATGATAACATTTTAAATTCAAATTAAGAAACTAAAAAATATTGAATAATAAAAAATATTTATAGATATATTTAAGTTAGTACAGTAGTTACGTTTAGGTATTGGGTAGGATTAGGACTGTAGAATATGGTCAAGCAGAATATGTGCTTTATAAGCACTAATAAACAGCCAATATGTTAATAATAGCAAATAGTTAATAGTGACAATTGGTCCCTATACTAAAGATATTATTTCATATCGAACCTAAAAAAAGAAAATTGTTCCTAAACACCATAAGAGCTAATGATAAGAGTAAAATATGCTAGAGAGAACTAATGACAGTTGCAATAGGAGTAATGGCTATACTCCTAAAATGAAGTGCATTGGTTGTTTGGCAAATTAGACAAAGAAAACATTACATTTTCCAAAATATTATTGTATGTACAGTTTTTTGTAAGGTTTCCTAGAATTATCCCCTCATGGATGTTTTCCCCTTATATCACCTTTACTGTGTTCCCTGTAGAGTCGGGCTTCCTGCACAAAGCTGTGCTCTTGGAGAACGGAGCTCACATCATTGAGGAGATCCAAGTGTTTCATCAGCCTCAGCCGGTCAAAAACCTCCTTCTGTCAGTCTCAAAGGTACCATCACTTGCGAGAACAAGCATCTGTGTGTGTCTGTATTTAATCCATTTCACACTCTGACACAATCACAAAGTCACTGCATTCACAATATCTTACTCTGAGACATTAAATCAGGTTCCTTGGTTATGACCCCTTTGGTGCTAATGTTAACTTTTGGTTTAAATATCAAGTGACTGGTGAGACACAGATGGTGTGTTAGACCTCTCCCATTATTGTTTATTGTGCTGAGCAAGAAAAAGTTGAGTATAAATGTGTCTCTGTCCCAGGGTGCAGTGCTGATAGGCTCTTCAGAAGGAGTCGTTTCCGTGCCCATGTCCAACTGTTCATACTACTTGAGCTGTGCTGAGTGTGTTTTAGCCAGAGACCCCTTCTGTGGCTGGGACCCTGTGATGAAGCTCTGCACAGACATACACAGTCACGACCATCTGTAAGTATCATCACAGCCAAACGTATTCATACCTAAATAATACTAAATGTCAAATATGGGCTTGGTTTCATTTGTATGAATTGTATTGCTTGTATTTCAGTATTCACACTCATTAGGTTACATCAGAAAACTGTGTGCATTCCAAACTGTTTTTAATGTCTTTTTTCACTACTCTTCACAGTGTCCAGGATGTAGATGAGGGGAATGTGTCAGCGCAGTGTACGTATGTGACCCCCAGGTCACGCTCCGGCCAGTCCCGAACCCCTTCAAGTGAGTACAGTTCATGTATATAATGTTTAGGCATCAATGTATAAATGATTTCTAATCCACAAGTCTCATGTATAATTTCTGTGTAATAGTAGTTTTTAATCATGTATAATTAAAATAATAATATATGATAATTAATTAATTGCATTTGCAAATCTTATACTCGGCTAGCTCAATAGAAGTCCCTGACATATTATCGTTTGTCTCATTCTTACTAGATCTTTGAGTGTGTTCAGTACTGTTTATGGCACTTTCTACAAACTTTTGACCTTTCCCACCTCCCATCCTGCATTCAACATTTAACAACAATAACATCATACAGCTGTTGGCACAATCTGATTAAATATTTCCTTAATTTTAGAAAAAAAAAGTAATAACCAAAAACTTAATATTTAGCAACGTCACACATTTTATACAGAACCCTGTTGCTGCATAATTTTTCCATTATTAAAAAAAATTATTAGTGAAATGAATAAGCCTCAGTCTGAAGGAAGCACCTCTGCACTTACTCCCGATTTCTCTAAACATGGGGCATCTACAGCATTATTTTAATTTTCAAGCAGGTTTTAGTGTTTAACCCTTTTATTGTTAAAATGATAAAAAAAAAAAAATTATGGTAAATAAAATATATCAGAAAGTGCAAACCAACATTTTGTCCCAAACTAGCCAGCCCATACTGAGTGATAGCATAATTTAAGATAAATTTGTGTTGGGGAAAGTTACTTTTAAAAGTAATGCATTACAATATTGCGTTACTCCATAAAAAAGTCACTAATTGTGTTAGTTACTTTTTATAGAAAGTAATGTGATGCGTTTCTTTTTGTCACCTGGGCTAGGTTTGCTCATTTGTTTTTAATTACAAAGAACTAGGGATGCACGATATTATCGGACTGATATCGGAATCGGACGATAATGGCTTTAAATGTAAATATCGGCATCGGCCCGATATGAAAAATGATGCCGATATGTCTTGCCGATAAGAAGAATACGTTAACTCACATGTGCTCGGGGTGTGCTAGCGATTAGATCACGTCAGTATTGTGACTCATTTTTAAAGCAAAGTTTTGTCTGAATGATGATTAGATTCACTGCTTTGGATCGCTGCATTTAATCTGTGAAAGCAGGTACAGAATGATGCTTTTGGTGTATGATAGTGTCAACAGTAATAGCAGGTGCAGCAGTGACCGCCTCCCCCAGGTCCTAACGCCCCGTTCTCTAAGGAGTTTTAATCTGTAGGGGGCGCTGTTGGCCTACTTTTAATTAAATTAAAAGTAAAATAGCCTACACAAATAACATTTAGACATGTTTCTGATTAAATAAAGCAGTAATTGATGTCATAAAATAATGAGTATATTTTGATTTAAAGGTCAGAAGCTATAGCTTACATGAAAAAAATCACAAACATGGCACTTGTAAATGAAATAATTTTATATGTACTGATGTATTCATTAATGTGTCATATGTTTTATTTTTTAAACAAATCATAAGCTCTAAAAGATTTTCAGAATTTTTACTATTTTGCTTTAGACATCTACAAATGTTAAATCTTAAAATAAAATGTTAGGGTTAACACTGCATCTTTCTGGGGGGAAAAATGCAGCGAATGATGGGTAGTTTATTCATAGTTATTTTCAAAGCTTCAATGTACTGTCAAAAAACCCTTCATTATTGTTTATTTAATTCTAACAAATAAGTTCTTGTTAAAAACTAACCAAAATTAAAAATATTTTGCTTATAATTTCTGCACAGGAGAGACTTGGTGTTATTTCCAAACAAAAGGAAATATATCGGTATCGGTATGAGTATTGGCCAAAATGAGTTGGAAAATATCGGTATATCGGATATCGGCAAAAATCCAATATCGTGCATCCCTACAAAGAACCCAAAGGTTATATTTTTGGCAACTGTAAAGGCCCTTTCACACCAAAAGTGAAATTAATAAGCCTCAGTCTGAAGGAAGCACCTCTGCACTTACTCCCGATCTCTCTAAACATGGGGACAGGAGAGCTGTCGGTGAATAAATGGAAAACAGAGTAACTGGCGTTACTCATTTGAAAAAACTCGCTCCGATATTTTGTTGTAAAAGTAATGTGTTACTTTACTAGTCAGACTACATAACTCGCATGCATTTCCCCCAACACTTGTTGCCCATTCTATTGTGCTTATAAATGTTAATACTTCTTTTTCTACTTAATTTTTTATGTTTTCATTTAATTGTAATTTTCGTGTGTTGTATTGTGTTTAGCGTATTTCTAGAAAATAATCGCACATTTAAACTGTTTAGTCATGTCATAGGTAAAGATAACAGGGATGTAACAGTTGCAAAAATTAGGTGAACATGAAATATTTTCAGAACGATAAGCACCTCCTATGCTGACTTTTAGTTTGGAAAATTCAACCAGCATTTCAAGCCTTGTTTAGTACTTATTGATGTGCTGAACATAGTACTGGTTTAACTGTGTTGCTGTCGTGGTGTGGTGTGTATGCTGACCCCTGACCTCCTCAGCTGTGTGTCCTCCAGGTGAAGTGGTGTCTGTGTCTCTAAACGAAGTAGTGGACCTGCAGTGTCCGGGAGCGTCACACCTCGCCAAACGCCACTGGGAGCGTCTCAACACCCAGCTGTCGCCCAAAATCTACATTCAGTCAGACGACGGCGGCCTCAGCTTTGTGGCGACCCCGTCCACCCTGGGACACTACCTGTGCCAGGCTGTGGAGAACGGCTACAGCCAAACACTGGTCGTCTACCACGTCAAACAGAAGAGCAGCCCCACCATCCTCCCAGCCACCCCGAACCGCCCACACAGCACCCCGTCCACCGAGGCGGGAATTAAAACCCCCGTCTCCACTACCAGACTCATAACACCTGAACAAACAGAGCCGAGGCCTAAACCAGACGAAGTGCATCCTACAGTCACACTCAAAGACTCGCCGGCGGCCACCACTCGCAAAAGCAGGAACTTTACTCCCAAGCTTGGCACAGAAAAGGAAGACTCCCGAATGACCGAGCCTGGTGAAAACCTCCAGCAAGCGGAAAAGCCCAGCTACTTTCAGGAGCTTGTAGTGGTGTCCGTTCTGTTAGCTCTGTGCGTCAGCGCCTTGCTAACCATCGCTCTTAACAGATTCAGGCATCTTTGTCGTAGCAGGACGGTCCCGCAAACTCCTTCCTCTCGCAGGGACGCCGAGAAGGGCGGAAGTGCGACGCCCCAGGAGAGAGAGTCTCTCAGAGGAAACTCGCCTCGTTTGGAAAAGCGGAACGGACAAGCTCCTAACAGACAGTCCCACAATGGTCAGGCACATAACGGCAAATCTCCCATCACACTGAGCAACAGCATGCTGAACAACTCAAACGGTCACCTGCCCAACACACCCATCTGATGCACTCCTCTAGTTTTCTGGGTTCACGATAAACCTCTTTTCTGAGCCAAACGGGGCTTCTGCTGTATCGAGCCCTGTCGCTGAACCACTTTGCTTTCCGAGAGGAAAAAAACTGGTAAAAACGGCACACCGGACCTTTTTTTTTGAGCTGTAAGACTCAAAGATCTTCAACTCTAGGTACTACAGTAGTGTACATTTTTCAGTTTGTTCATATTTATGCTGTAATTTATGTGACGACTGTTTGTTTCAGTCTAAAGTGTATCAGATTTTATGCCTCTCTAAAATCACATATAAACGTAGATGGTCAGTTTAAGATTTTCATTGATCTCTTCAACCTTTTTAATTGACATCAGAAGCTGTTCAGTCAGCTCAGTTTAAAATACACTTTTTAAATAATTTTATATTACATATTTTGATGAACCTTAAAAGTAAAATGTAATAAAGTTTCCTAAGAGAGGCAGCTGATCATCTGCTAATTTCAACTTCAAAGACTTGCTTGAATTTTCATATTTTCCATTCTGATCAAATGTTCAGTTTCCTGTACTCTGTCTGCATTGTTCAGAGTTGCTATATCGCACATCTTTTTTTAGTCTTTGCCTTTGTTCCTTGTTCTTATCTATTTCCAATTTTTGAATGTTAAATACGAGGTATGTCTGTTTAACTTGATTTTTTTCCCCCTTTCAGTTCACCCAAAAATTGCAATTTTGTAATTTATTTGCCCTCAGATTGTTGGTAACCAAACAGTTTCGGTTCCCAGTGACTTTTGTTGTATGTTGTAAAAAAAAGAAGGAAAAAAAACTTAATGTAAGACAATGGGAATAAAAACAGTTTGGTTAACTATGTTTTTCAAAAAATCATCTTTTGTGCACTGGAGAAACTCGTACAGGTTTAGAATGACATGAGGGTAAGTAAATATCAGAATTTCAATTTTTGGGTGAATTATCTCTTGAATGTTGCACCAATGCAAAAATTAAGCTTTCAAAGATGCTTTTCAAGTGGTTTAATTTAAATAAGTATTTTGTAATGCATAAAGTTTTGCTGATCATTAATGTGCAGGTATGGGTAGATGTTTCTCTATATTTCAGCGTAACAATATCTCAATATAAAAATAATACTCAAATGTGTTATTTCGGTATTTTGGACCTGGTATAGAACTATGTAGCCTGGTTACCTCGTTCAGTGTTGACCACTTCACTCTGCCCTAACCACAAAACACAGGAACTTCAACACTGGAACTGAGAAAATGGTTTCGAAGGATTTTTGGGTTGAATTTTGTTCAGTTTTTATATTTGAAGCACTGGGAGATAATTGAGCCAATCTGTTACAGGAAAAATCATAGTCAAAGAAATTTTGTTCTTAAATATGATGGGGGGGAAAAAAAATAGGCAGTTGTGTTTTGCGTTTGCACAGCAGTATATTGGGCCTGATTGTAGCTACATCCACTATATTGGGAGTGACCTGCATCTATTTTTTTTATTCTTTCCCAGCCTGTGGTTTGTCACTGAACGGTACGGATTTGAAGTCTTCATTCTGGGGAAATCACTTGTAAATTGTGATATTGCCAAATGTGGGTTTTATAATGAAATGACGGAGAACTTGTTCTGTCTAGTGCAGTGGTTCCCAAACCTGTCCTGGAGGCTCCCCTGCCCTGCACCTTTTGTATGTCTCCCTTATCTAACACACCTGATTCCCCTCATCAGCTCGTTAGTAGAGACTGCAAGAACTAAACTGGGTGTGTCTGATTAAGGAGACATACAAAAGGTGCAGGGCAGGGGAGCCTCCAGGACAGGTTTGGGAACCACTGGTCTAGTGGTTCAAAGAACAGTTCCATTTATCTATGCGTCTGTAGTTGGATAACTGAGTCCAGTCGAAGCCCAGTATGTGAAGCCTGTCACAGGACTAGATGCATTCTCCTGCACGCCACTGATTTTGAAAGATTCTGTTTATTTTTTTATAACCTATGGAGCAGGCTGTTTTGAAAATAAAAGATGCTGATTTAAAGTCTTGAAAATTATTATTATTTTTTTTTTAATCCACTTTTTTTCCCCACTAGGTAGCAGCAAACGACGAATTTTCAGCATCAATGAACCGTCAGAAATCATTCTAATATGCTTATTAACTGCTTAAATTTGATTGATGTTTAATTGTTAATAATGTTTCTGCAATAATGTTATTAATAATTATCAATGTTGAACAGTTTTTGCTGCTTCATATTTTTGTGATGTATTTTTGACATGATTGATGAATGTGAAAGTTCACTGAACAGCATTTTACTTGAATAGAGATCTTTTGCAACATTATAAATGTGTCCTTCCTGAACACGAGTATACATTTTTTTTTACTTTTTTTTTTTAACCTCACTCCAAACTTATGAATAGTAGTGTAACATTAAAAAAGAACAAATTTGATCTTGTAATCAGCAGACTTGATCAACAGTCACAGTAAAGAAATGTATAATGTTGCAAAAGATTTCTATTTCAATAAAATGCTGTTCAGTGAACTCTCGATTCATCAAAGTATCCTAAACCTTTCCACAAAAATATGAAGCCGCTCAACTGTTTTCAACATTGATAATAATAATAAATGCCTCTTGATCAGCAAATCAGTATATTATACTGATTTCTGAAGGATCATGTGACACTGAAGACTGGAGTAATGATGCTGAAAATTCAGCTTTACATCACCGGAATAAATTACATTTGACAATATATTCAAATAGAAATCAGCTATTTTAAATTCTAATAATATTTCACATTATTAATGTTTTGCTGTATTTTAATCAGATTACTGCTGCCTTGGTGATCATATAAAATACTTCAAAAACTTTAAATAAAAATAAAATCTAAACTTAAAAATTCCAAACTTTCGACCGGCAGTGTAAATTAATTGATTGGTACTCAGAATAGTAGGCTATAGTTTTTAGTCGGAAGGTTGGGCTCGCATTAAAAGTGTATAGACTATAAAATAAGTTATTTTTGTCTGAAACGTAAGCTACTAGAATTGTTTATTGAACTGTAACTGCTGTTATACTGCTGGTATTAAAAATGGAATAAAATAATAATAAAAAATATATATACACTGTAAAAAAAATTCTGTAAAATTTACTGTAAAAAAACGGCAGCTGTGGTTGCCGAAATTTTACCGTAAAAAATACGGTAGCAACGTTTTAGGTTTTACAGTTTTAACTTAAATTTACAGTTAAATACCGTAATTTCATTAACTGATATAATGTTAATATACCAACCTATTGAAGTACTGAAATCTGTTTTGTACCTTTGTAATACACTGATAACCACCAAATGCAGGAGGCGATGAGAAAGTCACACAATGAACCAAAGCCCATCACAAGCAGCTTTTAAATAATAACATATATAGAAGGTGCACAGTGTCATTCACACAAACACCAAACAGCATCACGGTTTAAAAGTGTATAGACTATAAAATAAGTTATTTTTGTCTGAAACGTAAGCTACTAGATATTGTTTATTGAACTGTAACTGCTGTTATACTGCTGGTATTAAAAATGGAAGAAAATAATAATAAAAAATATATATACACTGTAAAAAAAATTCCGTAAAATTGACAGTAAAAAAACGGCAGCTGTGGTTGCCGAAATTGTACCGTAAAAAATACGGTAGCAACGTTTTAGGTTTTACAGTTTTACATTAGGTGTAACACACAACACTAATATACAAAACTGATAAGAAAAAACTAAGAACAAACATAGTTATTGCAACAAAAAAACATCAAATTTGAAATGTAAAGCAGGGAATTGTGGGAATGTCAATTTACGGTTATTCACTGTAAATTATACGGTATTTTTCACTTCCAAAAACGGTATACTACCGTAAAATTAATGTCCAATACATGTAATGTCCAATACAGTTTTTCACCGTATATAGTAGGGGAATTTACCGTTAACCATTTAACAGGTTTTTACTGTAGCATTTTTACTTTTACAGTCTTTTACCGTTAAATTCACGGTCATTTTTTACAGTGTAGGTAACACTTTACTTAAAGGGGTGTGCATAAGACTGAAATGACACCTACATAATCATGACATGACACATGTCATGAATATGAAGGTTTTATGCATGTTTATGACAACTGTTATTAAGTGTCATTCGCTCAGTTATGTCATTTTTAATGCAAATATGACATTATTTGACCTAACCCCACCCCTACCCTTACCCCTAACCATAGCCCATAACAAAGACATCTCAAACAATGTCATCTTTGCATTAAACTGAGCGAATGACACTTAATAACAGTTGTCATAAACATGCATAAAAACCTTCATATTCATGACATGTGTCATGTCATGTTTATGAAGGTGTCATGTCAGTCTTATGCACACCCCTTCAAGTAAAGTGTAACCAAAATATATATATAGCCTATATATGATAGAGAAGTGTCCCGACAAACGTTTCCATATACCCCGCGCTTGGTTGCTAATGAGCGTTATAGTGAGTGCTGGAAGTCGCCATAGCGCCGCATCACTTTGAGTCTGCCTCCTCACTGCGGTACTGCGCGTGAGCCGCGTGCCACACACCTCACCATTAACTAGCCGCTTCCCTTCAGCCGCAACGCGGATGGAATAACCGAAGGCTGCACTTTCGCCTTTAAAAAAAGAAAAGCAGAATCAAATCGTTTTTCTTGAGCCTCAGAGGTAAGTGGCATCACATGTGTGTTTGAATGAATCTCGATTTGGGACAGGACGAACGCGCGCGCCGCCCCATCTATGTATGACAGCGCTGAAGGTTACACGCCTTTAGGGTTTGGGAAGCAGCAGACAATACAGCACTGGGGTGAGTCGCTCTGTTTAGCGTTATGGCGCAGTTATGCTCCGAGATAAAGTTGCATGCTGTCATAGTGCGGGACACTGCGGATGTGAGGAGACTGATGAAGCTGCGCCTTTTGCCCTGCGTCTATTTTTGGCTGCGCCTCTTGCCTTCGAGGCCAAGAAACCCGTTTAATAGCTCATCCGTTGAACATGTGAAATGTAAAACAGCTGTATATGATACAAAATGCACGCAGGAACTCAGAAATGTGTAAAAATGCGCTCTTAAAATGTTATAATCCTTATATAGATGTAAAATGGTCTAGTGCTGATGAAATATGTAATACTGTATGCAGTAGTCGACTGTAAAGATATGCCTACTGGAGGCTATATTTGGGGTTTTCTAAAAACTGACACATTGGCGAATCCCTTTGGAGATCTCAGTTGCTGTATATATGAATATATATATATGAAACTAAAAACCTCTCCTTTGTGATGGGGTTAATGGAGTAACCAGTTTTTGTAGGAACTTGTGGGCTTGTCTTATTCCTCAGAGAGGCTGTCTTAAAGGTGTCTAGACACTCTGGAGAGGCTTATGAGAGTTCAGAGGGATGTATACTGTTTAGGATGAGTTTGGACTGGTGGAAGTATAAATAACTGGTAAATTATTATTTTTTTTTGTAAAAAAATCATCTTGTCATGTGATGCATCTCTACAAAATATTAAAGGGATAGTCCATTCAAAAATTAACATTCTGTCATCATTTACTCACCCTCATGTCATTCAAAACCTGTATGACTTTTTCTTCACCAATTTTTTTTTTTGCAGAGCGCAAAATATTGTGTGTAGTGTTGGTAACCAAACAGTTTAGTTCCCATTGACTTCCATTATATTGACAAAAATAAACAGAAACTTCAATTCAAATCTAGTTAGATTCCTCAAAATATCTCCTCAGGTTAATAACAATATGAAGGTGATTAAATGATGACAAAATTTTAATTTTTGGGTGAACTATATCCTTTGAGTTCCATAATGGAATACTAGCAAAGTACACTTTCTACAAAGTGAAGTAAAAAATATATAAACTTAAGCCTAGTTATTTCGACAGTGATTAGTGATATGACACTGATGCCATGTTATGACAGTGTTATGTTATTTTGCACAAAAATTCAAGAATTCAGAATATGAGCCCATTTGCGTGTCTCCATTGATCACTGTTCTATTTTAATGGATTATAGACAATTGAGTTCTTCCTAAATGTAGTTTTATTGACATGAAAATACAAAAAGAGATGAGTTTTTCACATGAAGTGAAGTCGGTCATCACATTTATTTATATACTGCTTTATACAATACCGTTTCAAACAGCTCCACAGGAGTAATTTAGTAGCATTGTAAAGTTTCAGCAATTATAAAAATGACTTCAGTTTCAGCTGTAAAACGTCTCTACAGAAGATAATTACCATTATTTAGGTCAAGTCAGTTAAGTGATTCGATTCAGTTCAATGACAGTGTCAGTGTTACAGAGTTGATCAAATTATGAAACAAATTCTGTCCAGCTATAAAGCAGCTCTAAAGAAAACAACAGTGTCATGATTCAGATTAATTGACTTGAACCTTTCAGATTGAGATGTATTCAGTAATTTCCTTATTAATAAAACGACTGCAATGTCAGCTCTACTGAAGACAACAGTGTCATTAAGCAGTTCAGTTCAGTTCTCATCCAGTCCTGTCAGTGCAGGCAAATTGATAATATTTCTAAAAGTGAATTCTCTATTAAGCACCCTTTTTAAGCACATGAGTATCAACTAAATATTGGGATGTAATGTGATGATGTTTGCTATAGCGGTTGTGTTCACTTTGTCAGTTTAGGGATAATAACGATAAATAACTTTACAAGTGCACACGATTTATGAACCGAGAGAACGAATTAGTAAATTGTGCACACGATTTATTAATTTTTTCTTGCATGTCATGTGCAGTGCTCCGTAGATAGTGAATGCTTAATGTTTATGCATAAATGTTTGAAATTAATTTTGTAGAAAAATATAAATACTGATTTTCTTAAAAGTTGTTTTGTTTTTGTTATGTTTGGTGTTTGTTTTGTTTTCTTGTTTTTATTTTTGTGTTGTTTATTTTGGTTTTGGAGCAGATAGAGAATGCCTACTGCTTATGCATAAAGGATTGAAAAAAGACAACTAGATTAGGAAGCAAGCTAGAGAACAGTTTTTTAAGTGCATTAGTTTAAGAGTGTGTTCAGGTGTGGTAGTTAAGTGCTTGCAGAAGAGGTGTGTCTTCATCTGCTTTTTGAAAGTTGTGATGGTCTCAGCAGTTGGTGAAAGTTGGTAGCAGGTTGGCAGGAGAGGTGTTTGGTTTGGAGCCAACATTCGCATAATTACATATAAGTCACTCATGTGAACTACTTGAAACCTGTCGAGCTTTCATCTATACAAAGAAGAAGAGAGAAGTACAAGAGAGTTATGGTCTGGTCCTTACATAATTCCCAGGCTCCCATTTGCTTCCATTCTCATAGTTTGATGACTGTGGAAAATAATCTTAATAAAAAAAGTATGTTGACTGGCATTGTATTTCAGTTTGTATTTTCTCAGTACTGCATTGGCTTTAATTTTTCAGTGTTTTATCAAATGACAGGAAATGAGTTATATGAGCTGCACAGTAACTTCTGTCCCACCATGTGAAGGTGAAAGCCACACTGGTTGCTCACCTGGTCAGTGCAGCGTTTTCCACTGCTGTTCTTGGGCTGCTGTCCCGTCACCTGCCTTACCGTCAGGACACGTACCACTGTGAGCACTGCAGGAGACTGGAGATCTATGCTGTGGTGAGCTCACACATCTGCTACTGCTGAGCGCCTTGCATTATGGGAAGATGGGTTTGCACATTTAAACATAGTCATGTAGATATGTATACATACATAAAGAATATCTCTTTGGATTTGAGACTTTAGTCTTTGCAACTTTACAGATCTTCTTTATGCACCAAGAGCTTGTAACACTCCAAAGAGAAAGGAAAAATTTAAATTGCATCATATGACCCCTTTAAAAGTTTTGTTTTGGAGCAGATAGTTAATGTTTAATGCTTATGTATAATTGATAGAAATTATTTCTGTAGAAAAATATGAATAATGCCTGTTTATGGTTTTCTTAAAAGTTGTTTTGTTTTGTTTTGTTTTGGAGATGATAATGAATGCTTAATGCTTTTGCATAATTGATAGAAATGAGTTATTTAGAAAAAAATTAATTGTCATGTTTACGATTTTCTTAAAATTTGTTTTGTTTTGGAACAGATAGTGAATGTTTATGAAAAATAGAAATAGTGACTGTTTATTTCATTTTGTTTGCATTTGGAGCAGATAGTTACAGAGCCCCGCACATGGCATGCAGGAAAAAAATAGTAGGCTAAATCGTGTGCATGATTTACTAATTTGTTCCCTCGATGAACTAAAACTAGCAAACGATTACTATTCCGTTCCCTCGATTTATAAATTGTGTGCACGGTTTACTAATTCGTTCCCTCGATTTGCTAAATCATGCACACGATTTATGAACCGAGAGAACGAATTAGTAAATTGTGCACACGATTTATTAATTTTTTCTTGCATGTCATGTGCAGTGCTCCGTAGATAGTGAATGCTTAATGTTTATGCATAAATGTTTGAAATTAATTTTGTAGAAAAATATAAATACTGATTTTCTTAAAAGTTGTTTTGTTTTTGTTATGTTTGGTGTTTGTTTTGTTTTCTTGTTTTTATTTTTGTGTTGTTTAGTTTGGTTTTGGAGCAGATAGAGAATGCCTACTGCTTATGCATAAAGGATTGAAAAAAGACAACTAGATTAGGACGCAAGCTAGAGAACAGTTTTTTAAGTGCATTAGTTTAAGAGTGTGTTCAGGTGTGGTAGTTAAGTGCTTGCAGAAGAGGTGTGTCTTCATCTGCTTTTTGAAAGTTGTGATGGTCTCAGCAGTTGGTGAAAGTTGGTAGCAGGTTGGCAGGAGAGGTGTTTGGTTTGGAGCCAACATTCGCATAATTACATATAAGTTACTCATGTGAACTACTTGAAACCTGTCGAGCTTTCATCTATACAAAGAAGAAGAGAGAAGTACAAGAGAGTTATGGTCTGGTCCTTACATAATTCCCAGGCTCCCATTTGCTTCCATTCTCATAGTTTGATGACTGTGGAAAATAATCTTAATAAAAAAATAAAAAAAGTTGGCATTGTATTTCAGTTTGTATTTTCTCAGTACTGCATTGGCTTTAATTTTTCAGTGTTTTATCAAATGATCAAATGAGAGTTATATGAGCTGCACAGTAACTTCTGTCCCACCATGTGAAGGTGAAAGCCACACTGGTTGCTCACCTGGTCAGTGCAGCGTTTTCCACTGCTGTTCTTGGGCTGCTGTCCCGTCACCTGCCTTACCGTCAGGACACGTACCACTGTGAGCACTGCAGGAGACTGGAGATCTATGCTGTGGTGAGCTCACACATCTGCTACTGCTGAGCGCCTTGCATTATGGGAAGATGGGTTTGCACATTTAAACATAGTCATGTAGATATGTATACATACAGTATATTGATGATGAATGCATGTGGGTGAGTTTTGGGTGCAGTGGGAAGGATAAAACACTGTAAGTGGGCGATGATGTGAGGAACTGGCCACATCAACTTTCTTGTTACAGTTTTTTCTTCAAGCAATTTCCTTGATGCCTTTTCAAAGGACTGTACCGAAGTGCAAAACATAGCACCTTCAAAAGTTTCAGTTATAATGTGTGTCTGTCAAAAAGTCAGGTTCGTATACTTCACATGGTTGAAGAATTTTTGTGAATCTTCAGTAAAGACCTGTTTGTCTGCTTTTTTTTAATATCAAGTCAAATTAGTGCTTTCAAAGTTGGAAGTTGTTTCATAGTATAATTTTGGTTTGCTTAAACCTTACATTAAAATTATACGTACCATTTGATTAGACCTTCTGTTTAATTTTTTTTAGCCTGTGTAGGAGCTTAATGTATTGAAGGATTATGTTGGAATGAATTTAAAGTTTTTGAATGAAATATACAGAGAAAAAAGACAGGTAATGTTGTTACTTGGGGTACTGACTTCTGAATTGATGTGGGGTTGTGTATATGCAACTTATACTTTATTAAATTGCTTTAAATTGGAAAGAAATTTAAGCAATTCGATTGGAATGTATAATTGTAATTGGTTTATCATTTTTAAGTGTTGAAATATATAGATAGATATGAGCTGTTGGCATATCCGTTCCCTCGATTTATAAATTGTGTGCACGGTTTACTAATTCGTTCCCTCGATTTGCTAAATCATGCACACGATTTATGAACCGAGAGAACGAATTAGCAAATTTTTCACACGATTTATTAATTTTTTCTTGCATGTCATGTGCGGGGCTCCGTAGATAGTGAATGCTTAATGTTTATGCATAAATGTTTGAAATTAATTTTGTAGAAAAATATAAATACTGATTTTCTTAAAAGTTGTTTTGTTTTTGTTATGTTTGGTGTTTGTTTTGTTTTCTTGTTTTTATTTTTGTGTTGTTTAGTTTGGTTTTGGAGCAGATAGAGAATGCCTACTGCTTATGCATAAAGGATTGAAAAAAGACAACTAGATTAGGACGCAAGCTAGAGAACAGTTTTTTAAGTGCATTAGTTTAAGAGTGTGTTCAGGTGTGGTAGTTAAGTGCTTGCAGAAGAGGTGTGTCTTCATCTGCTTTTTGAAAGTTGTGATGGTCTCAGCAGTTGGTGAAAGTTGGTAGCAGGTTGGCAGGAGATGTGTTTGGTTTGGAGCCAACATTCGCATAATTACATATAAGTTACTCATGTGAACTACTTGAAACCTGTCGAGCTTTCATCTATACAAAGAAGAAGAGAGAAGTACAAGAGAGTTATGGTCTGGTCCTTACATAATTCCCAGGCTCCCATTTGCTTCCATTCTCATAGTTTGATGACTGTGGAAAATAATCTTAATAAAAAAAGTATGTTGACTGGCATTGTATTTCAGTTTTTATTTTCTCAGTACTGCATTGGCTTTAATTTTTCAGTGTTTTATCAAATGACAGGAAATGAGTTATATGAGCTGCACAGTAACTTCTGTCCCACCATGTGAAGGTGAAAGCCACACTGGTTGCTCACCTGGTCAGTGCAGCGTTTTCCACTGCTGTTCTTGGGCTGCTGTCCCGTCACCTGCCTTACCGTCAGGACACGTACCACTGTGAGCACTGCAGGAGACTGGAGATCTATGCTGTGGTGAGCTCACACATCTGCTACTGCTGAGCGCCTTGCATTATGGGAAGATGGGTTTGCACATTTAAACATAGTCATGTAGATATGTATACATACAGTATATTGATGATGAATGCATGTGGGTGAGTTTTGGGTGCAGTGGGAAGGATAAAACACTGTAAGTGGGCGATGATGTGAGGAACTGGCCACATCAACTTTCTTGTTACAGTTTTTTCTTCAAGCAATTTCCTTGATGCCTTTTCAAAGGACTGTACCGAAGTGCAAAACATAGCACCTTCAAAAGTTTCAGTTATAATGTGTGTCTGTCAAAAAGTCAGGTTCGTATACTTCACATGGTTGAAGAATTTTTGTGAATCTTCAGTAAAGACCTGTTTGTCTGCTTTTTTTTAATATCAAGTCAAATTAGTGCTTTCAAAGTTGGAAGTTGTTTCATAGTATAATTTTGGTTTGCTTAAACCTTACATTAAAATTATACGTACCATTTGATTAGACCTTCTGTTTAATTTTTTTTAGCCTGTGTAGGAGCTTAATGTATTGAAGGATTATGTTGGAATGAATTTAAAGTTTTTGAATGAAATATACAGAGAAAAAAGACAGGTAATGTTGTTACTTGGGGTACTGACTTCTGAATTGATGTGGGGTTGTGTATATGCAACTTATACTTTATTAAATTGCTTTAAATTGGAAAGAAATTTAAGCAATTCGATTGGAATGTATAATTGTAATTGGTTTATCATTTTTAAGTGTTGAAATATATAGATAGATATGAGCTGTTGGCATACCACAATGATAGTTTCACATCTCTCCTATTAATTTGTTACTGCTTTGTAATGTACATTTTGTCTTAAAATATATTTATAACAGAGTAGAATACAGACCCTTTGCACTTGGTACAGACTTTTTTTTCCAATGAAGGAGAAAATGAATCAAATCAGTGCCCTTTCAAGGTATTTGGACAGTAAAGTGAAACGTTTTTAAACACTAATTATTTTAGATCTAAAATGGAAAATGAAAAGAATTTCCATAATGGTCTTGAAAGCTAAAATATAAAATTATAAAATGGGATATTAAGATGGAATATTGCTGTTTTCTTGGTTTGAAGTTCTCTTTGGTCTGGGTTTTTTTTTTCTTTTTTATGTTTTGATCTCAGTGATGGCAAGCCACATTGACATTCTTTGGGCAAGATTTACTAAGAAATTATAAAATGGGATATTAAGATGGAATATTGCTGTTTTCTTGGTTTGAAGTTCTCTTTGGTCTGGGTTTTTTCTTCTTTTTTATGTTTTGATCTCAGTGATGGCAAGCCACATTGACATTCTTTGGGCAAGATTTACTAACAGCTTGCACCAGCACTAACCCTCTTTTGGCATTAAAAACATTAAAAACGCAGTGAATTTAAATGAATCATGCAAGGTGACTTAATAATGTATGCGCTAGTCCAGGGCTGTCCAAACTTGGTCCTAGAGGGCCGGTGTCCTGCAGAGTTTAGCCCCAACCCTAATTAAACACACCTGAACCAGCTATTCAAGCTAGGCATAGAAACTTCCAGTCAGGTGTATTGAGGCAAGTTGGAGCTAAACTCTGCAGGACACCGGCCGTCCAGGACTGAGTTTGGACAGCCCTGCGCAAGTCAGTTTACTGGTATTTCCATCATCATTTAACATCCAGAAACAGCATATATTAACCTCCCTCTCCCATCAGCACTTTTATGGGATTGCACTCTCGTGCTAATTTGCCCTGTTTAGTAAATCAGGGTCCTTGGTCTGACACCAACTAAAAACTCAAAAGGTATCTGGGGAAAAAGTGAATAATTTCTTTCAGTAAGAAACATCTTTAATATTAGCTGTCCAATTATGTCTATGTCCTATGGGGCTTGTTCCAATCTCAGAAGTCCAAAACCTTTCTGAGGGCACTGTCGTTTGTCAAGGAAGCCAAAAAACTGTAACAGTTTTTCTAAATTGATTGGCTGATTGGGTGTGCTTGCAGCTACATTTGTATATGAATAATAGCTTTATAGCTGCATTTACAAAATTCAACATAATTTTGTCTTTTGTGTCTGCTTTTCCAAAGCAACAATATTGTTACAGGAAGTGCACTTATACTGTCGAGAGAAATTGTAAAGTAAGTAATTCTTACCTTTATGTTTGCCTTTGTTTACATGAATGTGCTTAATTATATGCTGATAATGCAAGAAAAAAACAGGTAAATTGAATAGGACATTTTTGTTGTTTTAAGGCAATTCAAGCATAAGGCGTAGTATGTTAATTCAGGTAAACTGGGTCACCAGTGTGACAGCATCACACAAATTGGTCCAATTTGTCTGAATTCAGTCTATAATTCAGGAAAACATTTTAAAAAACATGACCAGTAGCTTTGTGTATATTTGAAGGAGAGTGAATGCATGTGATAGCAGGGTGTGGGTTATTTTGAAGATTGTGTTGTCAGTTTTGCACTTTGGGCCAGTTGTCTGAAAATGCTTCAGAATGAAAGATACCTTTAATTATTTGCAGATGTGCTATGAAAACTCAGATGGTCGCTCTTTTGCTAATCTTTTTTCAATATTTCAACAATGTCTGCTTTAGCCTATGTGCTTGTCCATGTTTGTAACTTACTGAAAGAGGAAATCTCTTTGGCATCTTACAAACGTGTGGACAAGCATGTCAGCTTTGTTGGCTGTGTCTATTATTATGCCTTAGATTGTTGTTTTTCTGTCTCTTTTGGCTGCTGTCAGCTCTTAATCGATGGCTTCTTGGCCACACTGGTTCTGTTTCTGGTGGTGGAGTTGGTGATCTGCATTGTAACCATCTTGTTTGGACTCAATGCTCTGGCTAAAGGTGGCATGCAGGTCAGTTAAACATATGCGCAATGAAATAGTAGGATTGAGAGAGTATGTTGATTTTGGTGATTGTATGGGAGAGTCAGAAATTAATTAATTTTCAAATGTATCTGTGTTGTCTGTCTTCATGTCAAATACTTAAATCAGAATACTATCAGTTGTTACCAATTACATTTTATTGGTAATGTATTTACATAACAGTTGCATAATGATATGAGCTTAATATCAATATAAATTATAAATATAAATTATAAAATTAAAAAACAGGAACAACATTTTTAATTATTTTTTTTGTTGGTTATTACTGTAGATATTGTAGCAATGATTATTAATGTTGATAAATATAATTTATTAATTTCACATTTGTCATCTCACTAAGATGAAAAATAAAATGTATTTTCACACTAGCAATACATTTTATAGAAAGTGAGCCAAAAATATTGCCCATCACCAAAGTCCCTTTCAAGGAAAGTCTGTTCACTCAGCAGCCATATTTGCAATGCCTCGGGAAGCTATTTCGTGCATCCAAGACCCAGTCCTATCTGAATAAATGGGGGAAATCCTGAAATCTCAAAAACCTCAGTCCCACTTTATATTAGGTGGCCTTAACTACTATGAACGTACATCAAATAATAAGTACAATGTACTTATTGTGTTCATATTATCAGTGCTTGAAGTGGGAAAAAAAGAATTGCCGGTACCCCCCCCCCCCTTATTTATTTATTTTTATTTTTTATATTAAATAACTACTTTTTTAATTTTCATAATTCACAATGTAGGCTATGTATAGTGCCACAATCAATCAGTAATTACACAAACGTTTTCAATACAAATAACCACAAGTCAAGCTGTGATACCAAACAGGACCACAGGGAGACGTCAAAAACCACTAAACCTCCACTGGATACATTCAGAATCGCTAAACTTCTTACCACCGCATAACACCTCAGCCAGCCAGTGTCCATTATAAAACATTCTTGCTTTTAATCCAAATACACAATGAAAAGAATAATTTACTGACATCTGGACGTGAAATTGGCCGTGTTTTTTCTCTACATTAGCGCTGTGTTTGTCCAACTGTTTGAATTCGCTTACTGGATCCTTGGACTTTCCAGGAGTTTATCAGTTTCCATTAATGATTGCAAAAACCTGCTTCTTTTCATTTTTAAGGTCTTGTTTTCGTTATAATGTACTGATTCAAATTAGTATGTAATTATTATTCTACTTGTCCCGACATGCTTTTGCACCTCGCACAATTTGGCTGAAAGGATAACAGTAGCCTATTGTGAAACAGGACAATGCCCAAACATCCTCACATTATATTATTTCTTTGAAAATTTATATGAATTCTCCCATCTTTCTAAAGAAGTTGACGCAAACCTGGGTTTATCAATGTTTTTCTATTGTGTTATACGTGTATGCCTTTGGACTTAAATGGACTGCGTTGTTTTATGCATTTTTGTGATTACAAATAAATGGAGCAGCCGTGACTGAACAAGTGTGTTTTCTCATTATATGTAAAATAATTAAATATATTATTTGTCACTGTCTCTGTCACTCTAAACAAAGAGTGACAGTGACAGAGCAGAGCCAATTCATAAAATAACAATATTTAAAAGCACACGTCCAGTTTTGTGTGAGTGAAGGAAATCCGCTTGGGAGTGGAGAGATTCGTCCTCACGCACATGGATCGCGTAACATTATGCGCTCTCGACATTGTCATTAAGATCACACTATAGAAACCGCCTAAAATTAAGTATAAAGAAGAGAAGAAAGCGGCCCTAGGCAGCTGCCTACACATGCCAGGATCCGCCACTGCCAGATGCAGTTAGAAATTTACTAAAAACAAGCTATCGCAAGACATCTGGTGGGGGGGCACCTGGGGTGGCCAGCCAAATTTCAGGGTGGGCCGTTGCCACCCCTGGCCACCACGTAGACACGCCCCTGCCGACAGTGGAAACGAAGCATTGGCCCCGCCCGGCTCGTTGTTAGCCCTGGCTCGCACTGGCCAGACAGTGGAAAAGCGACAACCCCTGCGGCAGACCGACTCCGCTTGCATTCATTCACACGATTTGTCGAGATGACAGGTGACCCCTCCTGGTAGTGTGATTTATATACTGTTATTTCACCAGATACTGACGCTTTGACTCTGAGTACCGGCAACATGTCAGAAGTGCCGGTACGCACGAAAAACGCTAAAGGCTAAAATACAGAAGTGCCGGTGTTGTGCCGAATTCTGCACCCCTGCCAGATTATGCACCCCCTCGTTGAAGTCGCTACCTGATTGCCTAATCCCAACCCCACCCCTAATCCTAACCCCTCCCCCACACCTACTCCTAAACCTACCAATACTAGGGGGTGCAAAATCTGGCAGGGTGCAAATTTCGGCACTACCGGTGCATACCGGCTCACTTCAAGCATTGCATATTGTATTGCAAAACACTTTTGCTTCTATTGAGGTGGGATACGGGTAAGGTTAGGGACAGGTTTGGTGGTATGGGTAGGTTTAAGGTGGGTTAAGGTGTAAGGAATGGGTCAACAGTGTAATTATAAATGTAATTCCAGAAATTAATTCATTATGCTCAAATAGCATTTAAAAGCTTATTTTTCAGGCTAGACCAGCCAATGCGCAGCCATAAGCGCGGTTTCTCAGGTTTCTATGGAAAAAAAGAGTTTCTAATGGCAGCTGCAGTGATTTAATGATTCAGTCAGCAGTTGGCTCTTCCATTTAAGGAGGACTATTCCGCCATATTGCGCTTTGCATGTTTCCCCGAGAGGGAAGGAGACCATGCGTCCTCATAGTGTCCGGTAAAGGACGCAGCGTGAGTTCCCTAGAAGGGGAACGTCTTGGGTTACGCATGTAACCATGTTTCCCTGAGAGGGAAGGAGACCGTGCGTCCTCATAGTGTCCACTAGAGGATGCAGCGTGAGTTCCCTAGAAGGGGAACGTCTCGGGTTACGCATGTAACCATGGTTCCCTGAGAAGGAACGATACAATGCTTCCTCTAACGTACACTATGAGGACGCAGCACGAGTTCCCTAGAAGGGGATCTCTTGTTATATTGAAGCACTAATCGAAGCGGTTTTGATTGGCCATTCGTGCACTCGTAAACATCTGTGACTGGCCATAATACTGCAGAAAAACAACACGTACAACTAAATCTTTGATGAAACATAAGTAGAACTAAATGTAATGACGAAATCAACACTTTCCATGTCATTTCGCATTTCACTTTAATCACAACAATCATAAGATTTAGTTTAATGCTGCAGAGACATTTTTTGCCACGTTTGTTAAATCTGTGGGGTGTTTTAGTTTATTTTGGTGGCATTTTTGCCCCAAGTCCCCATTAATTTCCAACCCTGCATTGTATTTATTACATGATAATTAGTGTAACAGATTTGGTATACTTCTAGTATAAATGTGATTCTTTTTCGAAAATAATTTAGCATGTAGAGTGGTGTTCAGAAATATTTGTATTTGTATTCTTTGTATTTTGTGATCTCCTCTTCACAATCTTCATAATGAACTAATATAATACAGTGATCCCTATGTTTTTCCGCAGCTTCCTGGTTTTAGACAGCGTGCTGCCCCATCTCAGCCCGAGGCCGTCACCCCTAGCCAACCTCAGGTACACCAGGAGCACTTTCAGATTTCAGTTGGTATTCAACCTTGCTTGGTTTTGGAAAACATCTAATGTGAAGTTAGAGCTAGTCAATCCATTGCTTTCTTATATTTAACGCTCTGCTAGTTCTTGACCCTGTCAACCAATCAAACGTCTGCTTTTCCCCACTCATTCAAACCCTACAGGTGGAAGTGTTGGTGTCAGAGGTGGAGCCAATGCCTGAGCGTGAACCTGAACCCAAATCTGAACCGATAGAAGAAATCCCCAGCCCTCCCACTGAACCTCAAGTGGCGCCCATTGACTCTTTAACAGATGTTTGATGCTTTGTGCTCATGTGATCTGTATGTATATTGTAGAGATTAGTGAGGTTTTAGCAGCAAGGGTTTTTGTATTTTAGTGATGTATGAAATCAACATGATAGGGCTTTGTAAAATAGGCCATTATCATCATACTTAAAAAAGATGGTTCAACCAAAAATAGAAATTCATTTGCTCCCTCATGTTGTTCCAAACCCATGACTTTCGGTTACACATTATTTTCAGGTGTCCTTGTTACAGAGTAATTAAGTACTGAGTAATATTAATTAACTACATCAACTTACTATATGGTTAGGGTTAGGATTAGGGTTTGGTTTAGGGTTACTTGCATGTAATTATGCATAATTTATTGTTATTATAATAGTAAGTACATGTAATGTGTAACAAGGACACCTTAAAATAAAGTGTTACCTGACTTTCTTTGGTACAATGAAAATGTATGGGGACCTGGGTTGTCAAGCTCCAAAAGGACAAAAAAATCACCATAAAAGTAAAAACAAGAGTGGTTCGTATAACTTGTGCACTATATTCCAGGTCTTTTGAAGTCATACATTTATGTCATCTATTAAACATATTGCTTGACTACTGTGATCATGTTATGAAAAGAGCAATTTAGACATCCTACTATTATTTTATCCTTTTGCATTCCGCATCTTTAAAGAAACATTTTTAAAAGTTGTGGGTTTCAAAAGACATGAGAGTGAATTTTCATTTTGAGGTGAACCATTGCTTTAATATTGTATTACCTGCAGAGTTTCTTCTTGTCTGACAACTGAAGACTTACAGTGTTTGCAAAGCAGCACACAGATATTCTTCAAATATTCAGGGTCAAAACTTAACCCTCAATTTGAAACTTCTCCAATTAATTTAGCCTGAACCACTAATTTCACCTTGCTTGTTTTATCTGTTATTGTTATCTTTCATCCTTAAAAAAGTAAGATAATTCTTCTTTTGATAGAATCACTTAAATGTTAACTGGCAGCACAGATGTCATCATATAATTTGCATATTGAATTGTGATTGGTGAATGCTTGCATTCTTCCTGGCATATATTTAATCATTCACACTGTCTATGTATTAATCGTTTACACTGTGTGCTGTGTATATTGATGCTTGCAATGGCAAAACAGCTTTAATGTAGCATGAAACAAACCGATGTTTCGATTTTAGGCTTTGGTTCTGTGTGAATGAAATTTTGCACAGGCTAGAAATTTAACTGTATTTGGCTTTCCCACAAACATGTAAAACTTTCAGGGAATTTGAACATTGTGATTTCCAGGCCTGAAAAAGTCATAGAAATTAGTGAATATAGTTTTATTTCCCTAATAATGCACAGATCTAGAATATTTTATTTGCTAGAAATATTCTAGGTGCAATCGCTATAAAATGGCTTTTTTTATGTAGTAACAACTGAAAAAAAATTACATTATGATTGGTGTAAATGTAATCATAGCTCAAACAAACAAACAAAAAAAACGTTGCACATCTTGCAGGGAAAAATGTATGTAAACAATGCAAGCATGCATATTTGGATCCATTTAATGCAAGACAGCTTTAAATCATTGTCAGCTGTCATCTACAACCAACAAACTATAGTGCGGGCAATATCATGTTAATTGAAAAATGGCATCAAACCCACCCCTGATCTGCAATAATGAGTACTTCTATTGAGCTAACCTACTAACAAACAAAATTCTCTGTATGATATGCTAGTATATGTTACATAATGTAAAATATTCCCACAGTTCGTTTGGCCTCTTTAGTGTTAGTAATGTGTGTAATCTGATAACACAATATCTATATTGAACCTCCATGCTCACAAGAGAATGAAAAATAGTAATAATATCTTAACAGATAAGTTGGGCTTGATCTCTTACTGTACATCCTTTTAAAGAAAAAAAAAAGTTGTGTTCACTGTTAATATCAAACAGTGGCATGAGTTAGTTCCCTGTAGATATGTTGTATATTCCTGATTAATGTCATTGGTGCTAGTATAGTACATCTAAAAAATACATTTCAGTGCAGGTTGAGGTTTTGTGTGTGAGAAACCATGCTTTCATCTTTCATATAATCATTTTGTATCCTTCGATTACCAATAAATAAGTGAGAGCGATAGAATAACCAGGTTTAAATGGGGAGAGTTCGAATAGAGCTTTTATGCGTCATCTTTACCCTTTGTTCGCTTGCCATTGTTGTTTCACAAAGCTTAATAATTCAGCTAATAGTTATTATTGTTGTACGTTACGCCAATAAATAAGTGAGAGCGATAGGATAACCAGGTTTAAATGGGGAGAGTTCGAATAGAGCTTTTATGCGTCATCTTTACCCTTTGTTTGCTTGCCATTGTTGTTTCACAAAGCTTAATAATTCAGCTAATAGTTATTATTGTTGTACGTTACTCACTCACCAGACTCACGGATTGTCATTTTTAGTATTTCTCAAGAATCTGAATTTGTTACAATACAGTCATAATCCAAGGAGCATTTTATTACAGATCTAAGAAACCAAAGCATTTTGTTTCTCTTCTACGGTTGATTTACTTTCGTATACCTCTTTTACACAACATCTGTGTATTTTCTGCTCTGTTCACACCTCTTGTTTAATTGTGATTTTTGAGCATGCTGCTGTGAGTTTCCACTAGATGGGGATCAAAGGAACTGGTGTGACATTGTAGCACATTCTCATAGTGTTTGAAGTGCAGTGTATTTTAGGTGCTGAATGGACTTATTAAACCACGTTTATGCACCAACAATGTGAGATTATTATTTCTTATTTGTGACCCTGGAGCACAAAAGCAGTCTTAAGTAGCTGGGGTATATTTGTAGCAATAGCCAAAAATACATTGTATGGGTCAAAATTATAGATTTTTCTTTTATGCAAAAAAAATCATAGGGATATTAAATAAAGATCATGTTCCATGAAGATATTTTGTAAATCTCCTACCGTAAATATATTAAAACTTAATTTTTGATTAGTAATATGCATTGCTAAGAACTTCATCTGGACAACTTTAAAGGCGATTTTCTCAATATTTAGATTTTTTTGCACCCTCAGATTCCAGATTTTCAAATAGTTGTATCTCGGCCAAATATTATCCTATCCTAACAAACCATACGTCAATGAAAATCTTATTTATTCAGCTTTCAGATGATGTATAAATCTCAATTTTGAAAAATTGACACTTAAGACTGGTTTTGTGGTTCAGGGTCATATTTCACATTTTGACCTTTTTAGTGTATAAAAAGAATCTTGTAGCAGTAAATTGGTGTTTTTCATGCTGCTGTCATGCAAAACTCTATTCTGTTCTATTGTTAATTTTACACTTTTGTCGATACTTTTAGCAAGTTAATATTGTCTGTTTAAATTATTGAGATGTTTTTTTATCAGCTGTTTGGACTCTCATTCTGACGGCACCCATTCACTGCAGAGGATCCATTGGTGAGCAAGAGATGTAATGCTACATTTCTCCAAATCTGTTCTGATGAGGAAACTAATTCAAAAAACAATCCTGAGGGTGTGTGCCATTTCAACAAATTGTAGTTTTTTGGGGTGAACTATTGCTTTAAAATTTGTATGTTGTAATAGAATCTCAGTTTTTAATACTATTATTCAGTCTCTTCTTATGATTGTGTAGGACGTTAATGGTTGCCAGGATTCATCTTACTCAAATTCTCTGGTTACAAAAAAAAACAAAACATGCACGATAGATTGATATGGAGAGAATAATAGAAAGTAGAACAGCCAGATAAGTTCTTCATCGATTCCTCATTAGTGTTTAAATTACCAAATTGATTGCTTATGAGTAGATTGTATCTGTGTTCTTCAACACTTAGAGACAGATTGTGTTAAAAACAAACGCAAGCAATCTGAAGCATCTAGCAAACGTGCAAACAAACATACCACATGCAGGTGATTTGTCTATTGCTATATATACCCTTTTGAAAAATAGAACACTTTGCCATATTTGATTCAATCGCAGTTAATGAAATGACATTTTAGTTTAAACTTGTATTAAATGCAACTTCCCTGTACTGAAGTATTTTCTTGTGTAGTTAAAGTGTACTGAAGAATGTGCTGACAAGGATTTAAGATGAATTAAATTAGACTTTAATGTAATTTCTACTTAAATGTATGCCATGTATTTAAAATATTTGCAATGAAGTTGCAATTTAGTACCTTTAAAATATAGTAACTTTTAATGTTTTATCGTATAACACAGTTAAAATTATAATTAAATACTTTCAAGCATGAAAAAAATATATTAAAACAAAAACAGGAATTAAAACATCCTGTAAAGCAAAACTTTTAATTTGCCATTATTGCAAAGTGCACTTTTTAAAAGTCTGTTAGCAAACAGTCATAAAAATGAACTTTATTTAAGTACACTTTAGTGGCCCTTCATTTTATTATAGGCTATTATACACTGTAAAAAAAAATCGGTGACATTTACAGTAAAATACCGGCAGCTGTGGTTGCCAGAACTTTACTGTAAGAAATAGGGTAGCAACATTTTAGGTTTTACAGACTTACATTCACAATAAAATACCGTATTTCATTAACTGATGTAATGTTAATAAACCAACATATTGAAGTACTAATATCTGTTTTGAACCATTGTAATGCACTGATAACCACCAAAAACTGTGATGAGGAAGTTACATGATGAACCAAAGCTCATCACAAACAGCTTTTCTACGAGCTGAGGAGGGCAATACTAATATATAGAAGGTGCTCAGTGTCATTCATACAAACACTAAACCCCATCATGGTGACACACATGATACTGAAATAATGCAATAAACATTAACTTAACAACATTACATGTAAGATTAAACCCTAATGTACACAACTGATAAGAAAAAACTAAGAAGAAACATGTTATTTCAACAAAATAAACAAAAAATGAAGTGTCATGCAGGGAATTCTGGGAGTGTCAATTTACGGTTTTTCACTGTAAATTATACAATGACTTTTTATTTTTCACTTCCAAAAACCGTATTTTTAACAGCAGTAACTGTAAAATCACATTAAATGTAATTACATGTATTCACCGAATATAGTATGGAAACTTACTGTTAACCAGTTAACAGGTTTTTACCGTAGCATTTTTACAGTCTTTTACAGTTAAAATCACAATCATCTTTTACAGTGTATGCATGTACAGTTTTTTATATATATATACTGTGCTTATAACATTTGAAGTGTATATTTAATCAAAAATTAAGGACACTTCTTTTACACAAGTGTGTGAATCGGAAATGTACAACTCCCTGCTCCCATAAGTGTTTTATAAACAGACTGTATAAATATCACTGCTTAAAATCCTCTCTGATTAATAATCCACAAATAATGACTTTTCTTTTTACTGATCACCTTGTGACGCAAAACTGTTACTAAAGATAGAATAGGCGCAGCACCTCTGACATTCAGATAGGAAATCAAACACAAACAATAGCTGACTACTTATAAAACACATCGTATATGAAATAACTGGCATTCTGTTGAAAGCAGAGTGTATCAAGGGTTTTGTCAGAGATTGCAGTTGTTTTCTTTCTGCTTTGGCATGATTACTCGGAGCACACTGATAAGCAGGTTTATATGATCTTTTACACATGCCTCTACATGTAACATTTGTTCATTATTTGCTGGTGAACCACTTAAAACGTGTAAATATTATATGATGTATAATAGCCCTAAAAGTATGCTTAAAATATCTAAATGTCTGCTATAGAAACAAACTCTACCATTACATTTAATATGGATCTGAGTGTAGGTGATTTACTGATTTACTGATCCCTGACTGGTTTTATTAGGTTATACCAGTTCTTAATATATATAATATTATCTTAAACTTATGAGGGAATGTTAACAATGTTGTTAACAACATGTTAACATTTAAACATTCTTCGAAACATTTGGGATAATGTAAGTACACAAGTCAGCAAAATATATAACACTGTTCTAGTGGTTTTTGGATATTTTAATAAAAAAATCGTACATATTGTGCCTTTAAGAAAATCAACAGACTCTTCATCTGAAATAAAATTGCACTAAATAAAGACATAGTGCCTTTGGAGTAACCTGCTGAAATATTTAGTTAAGTGGGACTGAATTGAATATGAATTCTGTAACTTTCTAATTTTCAGATATCTCACATTTCATGAACTTTGGTGTATGTAACCTAGTTAAGCACAACCAAAATAAAACTAAAGGGTAAGTTGGAGAAAGATGCCACCCTTAAGAACAACATGCGTTTACTTTGGTAACACTTTAGGGACCAATTCTCACTATTAACTAGTTGCTTATTAGTGAAGAATCCTTAGATCCTCACATTAAAATGTGTATGTTTTTTTTAATTTTATTCATTTATAATCATTTATTCACATAATCATTTTATAATCATTAGTCATTCACATGGTTTATTATTTTATAATTTTTATAATTTATCATTATATCATTTTAATTACTTTATCATTTATTCACTTATTTTATTATGCTTATATTATTTTTCTTGCTTATGCATTTCCATTGTTGTTCAATCTCATGCTTGTGGGGTTTCTTGAACTTTTTTGTTTGTATGAATAAGAGATAGATAAGAGGGAATATTTATGGAAATCCAAGGTTTATGGGATGTTGTTGTGAATCCGTTTGATATATCATTACTTGCTGAATTTGTGTTCATTAGACGCACTTTAAACATTGAGACATACGCAACTAAGATTGCTCAATAAACTCAACTTCAACTTTGACAAAAAGTCAACTTCTTGACTGACAGAAGACTGTTAAACACTCGTTTTGGGTAATTTTGGATATCAGACAAGACATGCTATTTTCTGTGTGTGTGTGTGTGTGTGTATTTAAAGTGTACCTTAAGCATACTTGCAATAGTTCCACTTTAGCACAATCAAATATACTTCAGTAAGTCTTTAATTGGACTTCAGCATTACTTCCGCACTCTTAAGCACACAATTAGTTGTTCCAATTTAGCAGACTTTAAGTATACCAGTTTAGTATACTAAAAGTACAATTGCAGTGTATTTTATTAAGTACATAAATATGAAAATGTATTTGTAGTATACTTAGCATGAAATAAATGTATTTCAAATACATTTAAGTATATTTATTTTCCCCTAGAGTATTGTACCAGTCTAAGCATAAAAGATACACTTCACGTGAGTAATAAACACAAATATTCTGATAATCTGATTGCTCAAACCATTTGCGACAGTTCCAAGATTTCAAACTGCACAAATCGTAGACGAAAATGGACACTTTTCACATTTCTGGGATTTACTCCAATAGCAAAAGAATAATCAAGATAATGATTAAGGTGGTCAGAAAAGAGAATGATTTGCCATCGCTCCCTCAGCCATTGTATTAGAAACACTCACACAGCCTTAAAGAAGTAGTTCCTCTAAAAATGAAAATTTTGCATATAATATACTTACCCCAAGGCCATCCAAGATGGAGATGAGGTTAGAAATGAGGTTACATCACTTGCTCGCCAATTGATCCTCTGCAGTGAATGGGTGCCGTCAGAATGAGAGTCCAATCAGCTGATAAAAACATCACAATAATCCACACCACTCCAGTCCATCAGTTAACATCTTGTAAGTGAAAAGTTGCATGTTTTTAAGAAACAAATCCATCATTAAGATGTTTTTAACTTTAACTTCTGGCCAAAATCTATAAAGATTCTTCTAGTGAAAAAGTCCATCCTCTTTTGTCCTCTCACATCTATATCCACCCGCATGTTTGTTTTGAACTGTTTTCACTTGTAAACAGTGCTTGATCTGTGCATATTTCTCTCCTGGTTTAGATGAAATAACTATTTCACTTGAGAAAGCAGTATTATGGATAGAGGACTCATATTTCAGAAACAGTTTGAAGATAAAAACATTTTAATGATGGATTTGTTTCTTATAAACATGCAGTTTTTCACTTCACTAGATGTTAATTGATGGACTGGAGTGGATTACTTGTGGATTATTGCGATATTTTTATCAGCTGTTTGGACTCTCATTCTGACGGCACCCATTCACTGCAGAGCATCCTTTGGTGAACTAGTGATGTAATGCTAAATTACTCCAAATCTGTTCCCATGAAGAAACACACTAATCTACATCTTGGATGGCCAGAGGGTGAATACATTTTCAGCTAATGTTCATTTTTTTAGTGAACTTCTTTAAATATTTTTCTGAATTGTAATGCCAAGGTAATATAACAAAAAAGCTGACTTAGTTTACTTTATATCACAGTCATATAAAATGAAGTTGTTCTTACCAAGCTCCGGTAGTTGGGGCTCCTCTCAGGTGTGTGTGACATATATGTGGGATTGGCAAGATGTTCTTTGAAAGACGTTCTCTCATACGGAGCAACGGTTTGGGTTTCTTCCTTTTTTTCTTTTCTCCTACAGCACCAAAAGCATATCTGGAGAGACCGAAATGAGATTAGATAACATCACAACATTGTAGTGTTGACCATTTGTCCTGTTAATTTGTGAGTTTGTAAATGTAAAGTATTTACCAGTAGTAAGATGATGAAGAGAAGCAGTATGATGATGCATGCCAGCACTACCAATGCAATGGCCCAACCAGGAAGACCCTCAGCACTAGATTCTGCAAAAGTTGTTGACTTTGGAAAAAGCCAGGCAGGTGTGACTGTTTCTGCATGAAAAATATATACATTTTAGAATTCATTTATGTTAGAAAATTAGGTTTTCAAACACCATGAAGCAGACTTACAAGATATAAACATAAACGTGTTGGACTAATGAAATTCCCCATGTTGTACCTGTGTTTGTTGAATGTTGGTGTGGCCAAAATAATTTAAATTTACATCGATGAATCTAATGGGAGCAAATTCATACATTCTGCATGGGTCTGATGATGAATACGCACCAGCTGTGTACTGTCTGTTGACTGCAAGACCGTTCACTTGAGTGTTATTATCTATGGCCCTCAGGAACAAATGCTTGATCACAACATGGTTGATAAAAATGGTCTGGAACTGGAGGGTACAATTTGCGACCACAGACCCGTTACTGTAATCAAATGAGAAACAACATTTTGATTGATTGCAATATTTAATGCAGTAACACTTAAGTACACTTAAAGGGTTAGTTCAACCACAAATGAAAATTAGGCTGCGTTTTATTCACCCCTGAGGCATCCTAGGTGTATATGACTTTCTTCTTTCAGACGAATCCAGTCAGAGTTATATAAAAAATTGTCTTTGATCTTTCAAGATGTTTAATGGCACTCAGCGGGTGTTGCATGTATCAGTCCAAAAGAAGTTAAATAAAAAGCGTCCATCCATAAAAAAAGTGTCTCACACGGCTCCGGGGAGTGAACAAAGGCCTCCTGTAGCGAATCGATGCGTTTTTGTAAGAAAAATATCTATATTCAAAACTTAATAATCACTTTAATGTAGCTTGCGCTCACTGTTGTAAACAGAAGCAGTTCCGGGGGAATGACGTATGAGGGCGGCTTTGCGCATGTGCCGCTCAGAAGTGACGAACGC
>NW_015505427.1:1038013-1054481 GCF_001515645.1 Sinocyclocheilus grahami | reverse complement strand
TTTTGTCCTCTCACATCTATATCCACCCGCATATTTGTTTTGAACTGTTTTCACTTGTAAACAGTGCTTGATCTGTGCATATTTCTCTCCTGGTTTAGATGAAATAACTATTTCACTTGAGAAAGCAGTATTATGGATAGAGGACTCATATTTCAGAAACAGTTTGAAGATAAAAATATCTTAATGATGGATTTGTTTCTTATAAACATGCAGTTTTTCACTTCACTAGATGTTAATTGATGGACTGGAGTGGATTACTTGTGGATTATTGCGATATTTTTATCAGCTGTTTGGACTCTCATTCTGACGGCACCCATTCACTGCAGAGCATCCTTTGGTGAACTAGTGATGTAATGCTAAATTACTCCAAATCTGTTCCCATGAAGAAACACACTAATCTACATCTTGGATGGCCAGAGGGTGAATACATTTTCAGCTAATGTTCATTTTTTTAGTGAACTTCTTTAAATATTTTTCTGAATTGTAATGCCAAGGTAATATAACAAAAAAGCTGACTTAGTTTACTTTATATCACAGTCATATAAAATGAAGTTGTTCTTACCAAGCTCCGGTAGTTGGGGCTCCTCTCAGGTGTGTGTGACATATATGTGGGATTGGCAAGATGTTCTTTGAAAGACGTTCTCTCATACGGAGCAACGGTTTGGGTTTCTTCCTTTTTTTCTTTTCTCCTACAGCACCAAAAGCATATCTGGAGAGACCGAAATGAGATTAGATAACATCACAACATTGTAGTGTTGACCATTTGTCCTGTTAATTTGTGAGTTTGTAAATTGTAAATGTAAAGTATTTACCAGTAGTAAGATGATGAAGAGAAGCAGTATGATGATGCATGCCAGCACTACCAATGCAATGGCCCAACCAGGAAGACCCTCAGCACTAGATTCTGCAAAAGTTGTTGACTTTGGAAAAAGCCAGGCAGGTGTGACTGTTTCTGCATGAAAAATATATACATTTTAGAATTCATTTATGTTAGAAAATTAGGTTTTCATACACCATGAAGCAGACTTACAAGATATAAACATAAACGTGTTGGACTAATGAAATTCCCCATGTTGTACCTGTGTTTGTTGAATGTTGGTGTGGCCAAAATAATTTAAATTTACATCGATGAATCTAATGGGAGCAAATTCATACATTCTGCATGGGTCTGATGATGAATACGCACCAGCTGTGTACTGTCTGTTGACTGCAAGACCGTTCACTTGAGTGTTATTATCTATGGCCCTCAGGAACAAATGCTTGATCACAACATGGTTGATAAAAATGGTCTGGAACTGGAGGGTACAATTTGCGACCACAGACCCGTTACTGTAATCAAATGAGAAACAACATTTTGATTGATTGCAATATTTAATGCAGTAACACTTAAGTACACTTAAAGGGTTAGTTCAACCACAAATGAAAATTAGGCTGCGTTTTATTCACCCCTGAGGCATCCTAGGTGTATCTTAAACAAATGTTGGTTTTCTCTAGACTCACCGGCGCATGCACAACGCTGACCTCATACGTCATCCGCCCGGAACTGCTTCTGTGTACAACTGCTGGCGCAAGCTACATTAAAGTGATTATTACGTTTTGAATATGTATATTTTTCTTACAAAAACGCATTGATTCGCTAAAGAAGACCTTTGTTCACCCCCCCGGAGCCGTGTGAGACACTTTTTTTATGGATGGGCGCTTTTTATTTAACTTCTTTTGAACTGAAGCAGTGCAACACCCGCTGAGTGCCATTAAACAGCTTGAAAGATCAAAGACCATTTTTAATATAACTCTGACTGGATTCGTCTGAAAGAAGAAAGTCATGTACACCTAGGGATGTCTCAGGGGTGAGTAAAACGCAGCCTAATTTTCATTTTTGGGTGAACTAACCCTTTAACCATGCTTTTAATAAAAGTGCTTGTTACAGAAATAATCTAGTTTAAAGGAATATATTTTTGGAGTGAATTTAATGTTTTCTGACACTTAAATGAAAATGTGTTATAGTTTATATTTAGAGAGCTTTTTTGACCAACTTAAATAGGGCTTAAAGTATATCCTTATATAAAATTATTTATTTTGCCTTTGAGATAAAGATTAAAGTGTATTGCTGAATTATGACAAGGCTTTAAAGTAAAATAAACTTTGGTAATACTTTAAAATAGTTTCTATTAAAAACCTGTAGGTCATGCATTTAAAAATATATTTGTAATAATTACACATTTGTAATGATGACGCTACAATTTAGTAGCTACATATATATAAAATATATTCACTTAAATTTTATATCAAACAACACACTATAGTTAACATTTTAATCAAGTACTTTACATGTGCTTTAGTATGTTAGTCAACAAGTGCACCAAAAGATTATTAAAACATAATGGTTTTTAAATGTTCTTTAAAGTAACATTTTAATTTGTATTACAAAGTGTACTTTTTAAAAACAAAAAGTCTACTTAAGTGTGTTAAGAAACAGTCATGAAAGTGAACTTTAACATTATATTATCTTAACATTATTAACATTATATCACAATGTATTGTTACTCATTTATTTTCCACAGTCATTTGGGACTAACACACCTTCAGCAAAAGAATGAGATGAGATTTACCTGAACTGTATGTTTGTCACTCCTCTATAGGTCTCTCTTGTGTCACAGTCAGAGCAGTTAAAGGCGATGTCCAGCTGCGAAAATGAAACAAGATCATGTTCACAGGATCTCTCTTAGGGTCAACAACTTACATGTACTGAATATGTTGTTGCTGGTATTATGTATAAAATGGCTGCTCAAGTCAATACAACTGGCACTGACATTTATTCATTCATAAATCACGGGAAACACTTACAACTCCAGCAACCTCAGCATACATGCACTTGTACTGCTGTGAGGTAGAGCTGAGGAGAGCGTCGCTGAAGACGCGGTTGTTGATCTCCATGCAGAGGGAGAATGAGTACAGGGGTGAAGGGTAGTTCTGTGGCTCTGCCTGGAGGCCCTCCAGAATTTTTAAAAGACTGTAGGGCTCAGCACCTAGAAACATTAAATGATTATTCATTGCCATGTGTGTGTGTGTGTGTGTGTGTGTGTGTGTGTGTGCGTCCTGGCATTCCCTACATTACAGGGACCAATGTCCCCACAAGGATAGTACATTTTGACATTGTGGGGACATTTTTTGGACATTTTCCCCATAATTCAGCTCATGTCAATGTCAGATCATGACCTTTGACATCTAAATTCAATTTGGTTTAATCAAAAATAAGTGTAACTATTCAAGACTACTGACACTAGTTTCAAATTTGATACAAAACCAGTACCTACAGTATAAAGCTGAATTGTATGTATTTATTGATTTATAAATGTATTTCAAATGTATTGATATCAGACATTTTGTAAATGCAAATAGCATATAATGTTATATAATTTTATCTTTTTCATACAAAAACTGAAAGCTGTTTTATGTTATTTTATGATACAAACATTATTGATTTTCCAACTTTGCTAGCACACAAAACGCTTTAAAGTTCCATTGATTAACTATATTTAATGCATTAACATTAACTAACAATTTATTTGTTACAGTGAATTTGTTACAAAATACATTTGTTACAGTATTTATTAATCTTTGTTAACGTTAGTCAATAAAGATGCAACTGTTCATAGTTAGTCATGTTAGCTCAGGACAATTAACTAACATTAATTGATAATGGACCATAAATGTTGGAATCAACATTAAGATTAATAAATGCTTAAGAAGTTTTTTTATTGTTAGTTTATGTTAACTACTGTAGTTAACTAATGTTAACAAATGGCCCCCTGTTGTAAAGTGTTGCCATTTTAGCACATTTCTCTTGATTTGAGTTCTTGATTAATTTATTTGTCCAAGTACGACCTGTTACAAACACAGATTTTTCATTAATAAAGCACATAGCCTACTTTACCATTTACAAAAAAGAACAGATGTGAATGTTTCAAGTAATAAACTAATATGCAGTTCTACAAACTACACGATTATGAGTTACTGAATGAAATAACAAATAAATAGAGCGTGAGTTATCAAAACAGTTTGTTCATGTGAACTCAGTTTGTTATTTCTATAGTGAAATCCTCAGGATGTTTGATTAAATGCAAAAGTCATAACTTACCTGTTGCAGAGAACAGCAAGAAGAAGAATGCAGCCCCAGTATAATGTAATCTAATGTGCCTCATCCTGAAGAAAGAGAAATGGGAATTAAATTCACTGAATGATATTCCTCTGGCTACAAGAGCTTCTGTAATAGTCTCTAGAGAGGTACTGATGGTAAATGAAGCTGATCCTTTATTTGCACAGCTTTTATCCAGAGACAGAGTGTCTGCTGTCAATCAGTCGTGGATGGAGGCATGGCTTTATGAACCTAAAGTTAGTAACAGATGATGAATCATACTAACTCCTTTGTTTTACTCTATCCGCTTTCTCATTGTTCTTCAGTGAGACCCGTGGACTGCTGTCAAAGCGATTCTGTTTGACCTGCACGCACTGCACTGCTGTGAAATGTGTTTGCGTCAAAACGCTGTATGTTGGCTGTGTTTAACCAGGGTTAATGTGACTGACAATGGTCTGCTGCACCCTCACCAGAGGGACATGGGTTACCTCACTGCACAGGATGTGTTGCATTGGAAACATACGGCCAACAATGAGAAACTGCTTTTCGGGGCTTTTTATGACCTCCTTATGATCACATTTCCGGCTTCATAAAAATCTGGTGGGGAGACATGATTACGAGTTTTTACTGAAAATTTGTGTATGAGGGTTACTGTAGTTAACTAAAATTAAATAAACAAATTTGAAATAAATCAATAAGCTATTTCAAATAAACATTAAAAACACTTATTTTTATTTATTTTTTTTAATTGATATAAAAACCTTCACCTTTCTTTATTTCAGCTAGCCGCCAATTTGGTAAAGCTTTATTTTAAGGTGTCCTTGTCACATGTTACATGTACTCACTATTATAATAACAATAAACGATACATAATTACATGCAAGTAACCCTAAGACAAAACCTAATCCTAACCCTAACCATATAGTAAGTACATGTAGCTTATTAATGTGATGAAGTGTTTTCAGATGAGTCCTTAGCCATCTTCAAGAAACGACTAAAAACACATCTGTTCCACCTTTATTTGACCCTCTAACTCTAGCACTTTCTATTCTATTTTAATTCTACTTTATCTATATTTATCTTATTTTTTTATTTAAAAAAAACAACAACAAAAAAACCCACTAGCTTTCTATTTTATCTATTCTATCTACTTGTTTTACTTTGTGTGTGTGTGTGTGTGTGTGTGTGTGTGTGTCATTTGTAAGTCGCTCTGGATAAAAGCGTCTGCTAAATGACTAAATGTAAATGTAATATTAGTACTTAAATGTACAATTTCACTGTAACAAGGACACATTAAATAAAGTGTAACTGCATTTTCATTTAGTTTAACTTGATGTACTTAAACAACTATGTATGTGTGTGTGTGTGTGTGTGTGTGTGTGTGTGTGTGTGTGTGTGTGTGTGTGTAAACAAAAACAAAAACAAATGGTGAAAAAAAAAACACCTTAACTAAAGTTAACAGAGAAATGTTAATAATAATTTTAAAAACTATTAATTAAAAAATGTCTTGTCTTGTTAGTGTAGTTTTATTGAATTGAATTCTTTGCATCCACAACTGTTTACTGTACATGGTTTGATGAAGGATGTTTAGTGGTTATTTAACTGTCTTTCTTTATTCAATGGTTCATTGGTTAAATATTACTCTCATGTCAGACTGAACCTACATTCCGTGACTCAGGTTTCCACCCTAATATTTGACTTAAGCAATAGGCAAAATGCATTTCTCCCACACAGCTATAACAAAGGGTGTGCAAAAAAGGGCATATGCTGGTCAGGCCAGATCCCTCCGCCACACTTTCACTGATATCAAGCCATATGAGTTCAGGACAAGCCACCATTGTGCCACCTGCTGGACAAACATTAGGGTAAATTCAGGTAAAGTGGGTCTTTCTTTACTCTTCTGTTTTCACTTTCAGAGCATAATAATGGCCTTTAATTAAAGGGACACTATTTCTTTAAACAATAAAACAGTTTGGCCAATGCAATATGACACTGGTAACTGTGGCTGCAAAGGAGGACTTGCTTATCGCAGTAAACACTTTGGCATTAAGATTTTCTTGGTAATTAACTAAAAGTAAACAAATATTATTGTGACGGTACTTGTATTATTTGTTACTTCAGATAAACATGGATTAAAATGCACATCTAGTAATATTACTGGTGCACTCTGTGTGCTAGATAAAGTGGGCCACCTTGAACCTTCACTAATTCTATTCATGGTAGTTAAAAAAAAACACATTTTTCTGATTATTGTATAACAGACATGCTTAACTGACTTTTTAGAAAACAGAAATGAGTGTGCAGTCAAGAAATTCAAGTCGGAGATGGAAGGTTAGAATAGAAGAGCAAAAAGGATTGAAGGGGAAGCATGAAATTGAAGGCATTATTTTTTTTTTTTTGAAGTTTTCAGAAAATGTAGATGCAGAGTATAAAGCTTTTAAATATTGTTACTTGCTATTAAAGTTAATTTGAAGTGTTTGGAGAAAATGTAGACAGGGGAAAAAATGTTTTACCATATGGTTACATATTAATCGTTCCTCTTATTCAGATTTTTGTTTAGCCTACTTGTTATAACATGTTCTAGTCACATTTTTAATATGTTGTAGAGTTTATTTTAGTACATATTCTGAGAGTTGTTTTGAGTTTAACACATGAATTGAGTGAACTTATGAACTTTACTCATATATGTTTTTGGGTTTGTTAAATATGTTGCTGAATAATTGTTAATAATAAAAATAATACAGAAAATAATCTCTTGGTATCTAAAATGGCATGTTTAAGTGTCCTGCTTTACTGAGTTCACCCAGTATTTAACTGTTTCCAATGTAACACATTCTTCTCCTTCAGGGGGCGCCTTCAAATCTCAAGATATCTCAAATCTCAAGTAATCGTTTAAATCTATTATGACCCTTAAAGGGATAGTTCACCCAAAAATGAAAATTCTGTCATCATTTACTCACCCTCAAGTAGTTTCAAACCTGTATGAATGTCTTTGTTCTGCAGAACACAAAGGGAGATATTCTGAAGAATGTGGGAAACAGAGCAGTTCTGGGGCACCATTGACTTCCGTAGTATTTTTTTCTCCTACTATGGAAGTCAATGGTGCCCCAAAACAGCCTGGTTACAAACTTTCTTCAAAATATCTCCCTTTCTGTTCGGCAGAACAAAGAAATGTATACGGGTTTGGAACTACTTGAGGGTGAGTAAATGATGAGTAAATTTTCATTTTTGGGTGAACTATCCCTTTAAGTGTTTCAGGATTAGTGCTTGCCTTACTGATGAAAATCCGCACAATCTCTATAAAAACGATTAAGGGAATCTTTTAACTTTTATAATAGTCTTCTATTGTAATCTGATTGGTGCATCCTGACCAGTGTTGAGCACTTGGGTAAAATGTACCCTGTGACAACACCTTTAAACTGTTATATATATATTCTGACATTTGATATTCAGCATCGTATATCTATATATGTCTCGACTACTAAGCTAGACCACGCCCCCGGCACAAACCCCGCCCTCCGAAGACGCGCAGGCTTTGAAACACACGAAAGGAGTCTCGCACTGTAACAGATATACTCGATATTTCCCATCAACACTTATTTCAGTGATATGTCTCAGGTAGGGATATTTGATATGCTGCATCCAAAAAAGTTTACAGCATCATTAAGGTCAATCTTATTTTTTAATCCTATTCACAATTGTTAATAACCTCTTAATAACACTCGTAGTAGCAATGCAATACTAATACAATGTAGTAGCAATAATGTGTAATACTAGGAACTTCGTAGCGAGCAGTGTGTCTGTCTGGTCTGTAAACTGAGGCGGAAGACACGTGCACATGTGCCGGATGTAAACACAGCTACCACGTGTTCAAGTGCCGGTGCCTTACACATGGCCTCACACTCAGCAGGCGGCTGTGATCTGCGCGCATGTTTATTGGGCTCATAAGAGGCTGTTTTGGAAGGACAACTCCATGAATGCGATCCATTGAACCCGAGACACATTTTGAGGTAAGCTGTTTAGTGACTAATCTAAATGCTTTAAATAAGGCCAGCCTGTGTGGATCTGGCTGTGAATGTTATTGTGGCTAATGGCTAGTGATATAGTCTCTGACACGTGATGATTGTACAGGTGCGGTCATGGCAGGCAGCAGAGGTCGAGGCAGGAGCCAGTTTAGCTTCAGTGTTGACGCCCTGGGGTTTGGGAGAGGTGACTCCTTACCCTCTTCTGCACATACACCTTCTCCTCTTTATCCTGTAAGTGTTTAATGGCAAAGCGAGTGTCTTTACATTGTAATATAACTTCATAGATCGTTATTACACATATATTGTGCTATAAATGTCTTATGATTGGTTTGTAAAAACTGATTATTCTGAGAAAAGCTTTTTTTTTTTTAAAGTGTGGTTTAACTGTCCAAAACAAAAACATCTTGGGGTTCTGTTTTGTTATTTTATTTTTGTTTATCATTATATTTTTAATTTCTAATTATTCTTTACATTTTAAAAACTTGTTTTTCTTTAAGACAATCAATGTATGCCATTTACCTTTCTTTCTTTCTTTCACAAAAAGAGATATTTGGTCCTTTTTGCGTTTGGCAGTAATAATTTAATATGCTTTAATTGTTATCCTATTACTTTTTTATTTTAAAATGAATATTCTATACTCTTTTTTTCCTTTAGCCTATGCTATTTAGGCCATTTACTTGTATGACTTTCTTTCTTTCTTTTAAACACAGAAGGTGTTTGCTGTTTTTGGTTCTTTTTTGCGTTTGGCAGTTGTTACGGAGTAACCAGAACATGAGACGTGCGGATCCATGTGCAAAGCTTTTATTAAGACGTGGTCATAAACAGGCATAGGTCAGACATAGGCAAACTGGTATGTAGAAGACAAGGCAAGGATAGTCCGGTAAACAAGCGAGGGTCAGTCAATGACGAATGTAATCAAACAGGGCGAGACTAGAGGGATAATCCAGGTACAAAGCAAAGGTCCAGGCAGGTGCAAACAGTATCCGAACAGGGCAAGACGAGAGAGGTAATCCAAAGTACACAGGCAATGATCAGAAGACGAGGAAACCGACAAGGCAAGACTAGGCTAGGCTAGGCTAGACTATGAAACTTCAAGTAGGCTCTGTAACGTAGCTATCACAACTAGCGATGTGCGCATACAATACTCGGCAGTTTGAAAGGGATCTGAGTGAGTGTTATATAGTGAATGTGTGATTGGTTACAGCTGTGTGTAATCAGTGCTGTGTGCAATCAGTGCAATGGATGATGGGATATGTAGTCCGGGATGACATGCAACAGTTTGTGTAGTGCGAGAGTCAATGTAATGGAAGGGTGACCTCTGGTGGAGATTAAATGGAAGTCCATAGACCGGATTCGTGACAGCAGTACTTTTTTTTTTGTAGTTTTAATATTTTTTTATTATTTAACTATTTTTTTATTTATTATATGTAGAATAATTTTAATTACTTTTTATTTAATTCTTTTATTTTAATTTACCTTTATGACTTGCTTTTTTTTCTTCTTTAAAACAATAATTATTTAATATTATTTAATATAAATAATCATATTACTTTTCATTCAGCCTATGCAGTTTAGGCCAGTTCCTCTGCATACAGGAGAAGAGGTGGACTACATGCTCGCTCTTAAGCAGGAGCTGAGAGCCTCCAGCAAGAACCTGCCGTTCCACATACAAGCAGCCAGAACAAAGACAGGTAAGACTGGTAGAGGTGTATACATTGATACATTGTATAAAGAGTGGCTAGTTCTGAGCACAACGGATGCGGATCCAGCGAGGTCTCCTGGATTTGCATTTGAACTGTCGGCAGTCACTGAAATATTCAAAGCCAACGACCCTTCAGGCATTGATTGTTGAAGATCAGGTTTGAGCGGCTCTCTTTATTGTTTTCTTTTTTTAGATGTGGCTCGTTACTCTGATAAATATCAAAATGGAGAGACGAAGAACAACTGCATTGAATGGAGTCCAGGTGAGTACTATCAGTACCATTCTTTAGTTATTGTGCTACAGCTGACTTGCTTTATAGTCAAATGCTTTTAAAAGTCAGTTCTCCCTAAGAAATACTCAATTTCATTCCAGACTGGAGCCGAATGCCAAAAGAGCTTTGCATTAAAGTACGGAAACCACGAAAAACAGGTGAAAGAAACTCTATTATTATCATTACTAATGTGTGTGGGTTTACAGTCTTGATACTAATGCTAATACATGTTATAATATGAGTTTTTCAATACTTCTGCTCCATTTTAAGTCATAGGTGCCAAGCCACAACTCACACGAAAACCAAAAGTAGCTGCTGGTAAAGAAGAGGCTCTCCAAAAACTAGAGGTATATGTTCACAGAAAACATAATGTTTTGTTGCTGTTTAATGTGTATGCAGCACATTAGTAATGTTAATATTGTGGAATGACGTTTAGACACTTGAGAAAAGAGAAGAAGAGCAGCATTCTGAGGAAGAGGAGGATGAAGAGAAGAAGAAACAGAATGAGGAGGAGCCAGATGCGGATGAAGACTATGATGAAGAGGAGCTTGAAGATGTAAGAAAAAAAAGATCAGAATTTAATAGAAAACATACATTCTTTGTGGTGTTGTCATGTGTATATGATATATTCTTTCCCTCTTTTCCTTTTCTCGAACACAAAAGGAGATTTTTGTTGTATGCTGCTTTAGTCTTTTGGCAGTATAAATCACTATTACTTTTCACTGCATGGAAAAAGTGTCTTAGCCTTATGGCAAAATATCTTCTTTTGTGTTCCTCAGAGCAAATAATGAGACTGTAGGGTGGCAGAAATGTTTTTTTTTTTTTTTGATAATTACCCTTGTAATATCCTAGCAACTTAGCAAAGTATTTTTAACAGCAGAATATGTGTGCTGTGTTTCAGGAGACAGACTACATCATGTCTTACTTTGACAACGGAGAGGATTTCGGTGCAGACAGTGAGGACAATATGGATGAAGCTGTCTACTAATGTGTTTTAAGAGGCATTTTATTTAAAGCTCTTCCCACTGAATGTGTCTATGAGTGAGACTGAAAGTATATATTTCAAGAAGAAGTGTCTTAATTCATGTGCTATCTTGATACATGCTGAATCTGATTGTGACTGACTAATGTTGTTAAGATCCAGAGAGTCAGTTCTGCTACTAAAGATGCTGTTCTGGCATTTCTAAGCTGCTTCACATAAACAGATACTGCTGCTATTCCAACAGTGCTGGGATGTTACTCAGAGATAGTCTGCTTTTAATTTCTGTTTTACTACTGTAATTGGAAAGCTCTGTTTAAAAAGGTAGTGCACAGAAGCCATCATTCCTTTTTGTCAGACGGGAGGACAATACAGACCTGCATATATTTATTGCATCTCATGTTTACACCTGATAATGCCTTGAATTGTGAATTACACCTGTAAGAGTGACTTCATCTGTTTTAAGCTTGGTGTGTGTGTGTGTGTGTGTGTGTGTGTGTGTGAATAATAAATATTAGGGGAAAATCAATTAATGGTACAGAAAATTGGATTTTTAGGCAGCATGTGAAGTCATCTGATGCATTTTTATTCTGTATTTTGACAAACCCAGTCTTTATTCACTTCCATGAAAGTCATGTGTTTGTAATGAATGTGAGTAAATGAGGACATTTTCATGTGAGCTATTTCTTTAAGAGTAGAGTTTTTCTTATGTATCATCAGGCAGCCGGCAGGTGGCGATATTTCTCTTCGATGAATAGCTATGATAATAATAGATGAGCTCTTACAATAAATCACCTGATTATAGAGCTTTAACTAACCAGTGTTTCACAGTGCATGCAAGATTTATCAAAGCAATATCAAGATAACATAAGCTTTAGTGCTTTGATTGGACAATACAGACCTGCATATATTTAATGCATCTCATGTTTACACCTGATAATGCCTTGAATTGTGAATTACACCTGTAAGAGTGACTTCATCTGTTTTAAGCTTGGTGTGTGTGTGTGTGTGTGTGTGTGAATAATAAATATTAGGGGAAAATCAATTAATGGTACAGAAAATTGGATTTTTAGGCAGCATGTGAAGTCATCTGATGCATTTTTATTCTGTATTTTGACAAACCCAGTCTTTATTCACTTCCATTTTTCTTATGTATCATCAGGCAGCCGGCAGGTGGCGATATTTCTCTTCGATGAATAGCTATGATAATAATAGATGAGCTCTTACAATAAATCACCTGATTATAGAGCTTTAACTAACCAGTGTTTCACAGTGCATGCAAGATTTATCAAAGCAATATCAAGATAACATAAGCTTTAGTGCTTTGATTCCAGAACTGCACATGCTGGACTTCACAAAACGTCAACTTGTTGCATCTTTGTATGCTATTTTATTAATTTTTTTATTTATCTATTTAATTTTTTTATTATTCAGTTGAAATGCATGCTAAAGTCCAGGGTGTGTTTAGTGCAATGATATTCATCTTATTTTACTGCATCATTCCTCAGTGACAGATTTATGCGGTTTGCTGAAAGTTAAGCTAAAAAAATATCAGCTCCCCTCTAACATTAAACTTAATTCATTTCAAATCATTTTGAAGTACTTTATTGGCATGACTGTGTTCACATGCTATTCTGCCAAAGCATTATACAAACATGGAAGTAATGACACGAAAAAGGAAAAATGCAATATAACAATGGCAAAAAATAGCTTCAAACTAATGGAATAATAATAAAAATAAGATTTATGTATATACACTTACATAAATCTATATAACAGACACTTGTCAAGACAAAATGAAGAAAAAAAAACTGGAATGTGTGTACAGTGATGGTCTGAGGTTTGAGGTTTTACAAAGTGTTCAATCAGATGTGCTCCACTTCAGTGGACTGAAATCAGTGAAATGTAGAAAAAAAACAATTGACGTGCTGCATGGGGTTATAATCAGAGAAACTGAGGCACATGCGTTTGTTTGAAACCGGATCCATTTCTCAATCAACTGTCCTCTTTAGCTCTTATAGACTGTGCATGCATTGCATCATGTACATTGGCCCCTACACGCAGTTGTATATACACACAACTACAGCATGCAAAATATGCATGCAGCATTTTCCGTCAGGGCCTGAGAAAAACATGTTATTCAATGTATGTCACACACCGTGAAGGACAGGGGTGGGAAATGCAAGTCAACAAACTGAAGCAAACTCAGACGTTTATGCTGTCTGTACCAGCATGTGACTGTGTTGAATAAGCAGATATGGAGCACTGCTTATAGCAAAGATAAATGCCTGAAGGTGATAAATGCACATTTAACATAAACTGTATTACTGTACTTTTTTTCTCAATGGAAAAGTTTTTTGAACTTTTGGACAAAATCTTTTTAAAAAACGAAGAAAATGTTTTGTATATGTGTGATAAGTATGATAATGAGAATATAGAGCTTATATTCGAGGAGGAAAAATAAGTCAGTTTTAAGGCCCAAACAGAGCAACATATGCAATTTGGTGCAGATGCTAATATTAATATGATCAAAAAGTAAGATGAATTTCTCATAGCTTGTACTGTAAATCAAATGTCAGTTGTCACTCTAATTCTCCCAATTATATGTCTAAGTAAGATTTTTGTATGCTTAGTTTTATGATCAAAGCTCTTTAGTTGCACAAAATGGTGTATATATGGACAACTAAGTTCCTTCAGTCCAGTAAGTGTTGTAGAACTTTATAATTATTGATAGATTTTCTGTAAGAATGTAAATCTTTCTAAAATCTGTGAAGATTTCACAGAAATAAAGACACATGAATCACGGCAGTTACACTAAAAGGCATTTTACTTGTTTTATTAAGTATGAATTATCAGTCAGACAAAAGAAGGCCTGTAGTTGATTGTGTACAACAGGTTTTTTCAGGAAAGTTTCAATTCTATTAATAATTTAGAGACATTTGCATATTAAATATGACGCAGTAGGTTTTATATGGTTAAGCTTTGCATCTGGGTTGGTTGTTTTCTATGTTAAAACTTCTACATAATGTCTTTGTCATTAAATGTGGATTTACAAGGTTATGCATTACCCATTTTATGCTTTCATTAAATATACCCTTCATCTTTTTATCAATGAAAGTTGTTTGGCTGACACATTTTTCGGCCCAAATGATAGCTGATAAAGTCTGCACATGACAGCAGGGCCACACTGTGTTGTAGTGAGGCAGGGGTCTGTGAATTTATCGCTTCCAACAGCTCCCATATATTTCACAACCATTCACCCTGTCAGCAAGCTTAATGTGGAGGACCCCAAAAATATGTCTCGGTATGCCATGCATGGCATTCCATAAGCACACATACTGCAGGCGGCCTTGACAAGGAAGAATTGTAGAGATTCTCCATTAGTAAGACTCATACTAAATAATGTTTCTTGGCTATCCGGTTACGTAAATAGGTGAAACTGCCTCTTGATGAAATGTGTGAACGTGTACATGTGTTTGTGTGACTTCCTCCTCAGCAGAAGCCCTGCTCTGCTGTGTACTCAGCTGCTTTTGTGGTCAGACAGAGAACACGATGTAACGTTACATCCACAAAACGTATGCATTTCACATTTGAACACGTCCTTTTTGCTGTGTTCATCTCACTTACCTGAGATCAACTGACCAGATGTTGACTACTATTTGTTTGGTACATAAAACCAGTGCTTTGAATGTCATAAATGACAAGCAGGATGCACATAAAAGTGAAGTAAACTGTAGGCCAGTATCAAGCTGAGTGCTAAAGATAACAAACCCCACATGTACAGTATGTGACCTGCCCTGCATAACCTCCCAGTTCACTTAACTTGCCAGCGTCACTCATTTCAACATGACAGATTGCCACCAAATCTTGATCGAGTTCCTTCCCAGGGACAGGGTGGTACTGTAACACCATTATGTAACTTTCTTTTGTTATTATAGGTGTATAATTGAAGGATTTGTGTTGGCTGTCTGCTCTCCCATTGGTTGTCGGCGAATCACGTTGCTGCTCATTTGCATGAATGTAAATTATGGCGGCACTACCAAAATGTTTAGACATGAAAATTAAAATGTCCTTAAAATCAATCATTGTAATTTATTATGCAATGAAGGCTCAAAATATAATATGCTAAATGAATAACACCTTGTGGAAAAAAGAAGCACACTTAATTGTATTGAATGTGCACTTGAAATAAAAGGCCACTTAAGTGCACATAAAGAGAGTTAAACACACTTAAATACACAAAATGCACTTTATAATAATGTCAAATTAATAGATTTGCTTTACCGTGTAAATCATTGTGCATTAATAATCTTTTGTAGTGATTTAAAGAAGTACGCTCGTTTGATGTGTTGACTAACATCTGAAACACATGTAAAACACTTGATTAATAATTATACTGCAGTGAGTTACTTGAAATTACATTTAAAGAAATTTCATTAATTTAGCATATTTTAAATGTTATAAATTGCAACTTCCTCAATACAATACAAATGTGTAATTACAAATATATTTGATTAAATGACATTCAAGTTTCAGAATAATGACATTAAAGGGGTCATATGATGCGATTTCAAGTTTTCCTTTCTCTTTGAAGTGCATAAAGAAGATCTGTAAAGTTGCAAAGACTAAAGTCTCAAATCCAAAGAGATATTCTTTATAAAAGTTAAGAGTTAACCACGTCTACCTAAAACGGCTCGTTCTAACACGCCCCCACATATCTACCTCACCATGTGGGAAGATTTGCATAACGCCGCCCAAATGTTCACGCAAAGTGTGTTTCGTTGTGAAAGCGAAACTACTTTGTTTGGTCTTCCAAAAGAGGACGATACCTGCTTCGTCATGCCTAGAGCTGATCCGTGCTGGTTGCTGAGGAAATACAACAACTTTGCGCTGTGGATCGCCGGATCGGCTTTCACCGTGGACGAAGCGGAGTCCAGCCCGGGGTCGTCACATGTGGTTGCCGCAAGCCCTCCGAACGCTCCTTCGTCGAATCCGCCGGCCGTGCCGTTCTCAAGCCCGCCGGCCGCCGCTCACTGTAGGCCGCCGTGTGTGAAGCTGTGTGTTTCGTTGTGAAAGCGAAACTACTTTTTTTGGTCTTCCAAAAGAGGACATGACTAGAAATCAATGGTTAAGTTGTATTTACAACACTGTTCCAGAACACTTCAACCCAAATATTCAGATGTGTGCAGCACATTTTATGGAGGACTGTTTCCTGATCCTGGGAGAGTAGACTACAATGCCGGCTGTTCTGACTCACAGACTGTAAGTATGTTTTCATATGTAAAGAATTTGCCACTCATGATTAAAACTAGAGTTTTGAGCAGTGTAGAGTAGAGCTTGTTGTTTGTCATTTCTC
>NW_015505427.1:1034370-1037680 GCF_001515645.1 Sinocyclocheilus grahami | reverse complement strand
ATAATGTTCTTTTTAGCAGCATCATATGACCCCTTTAAATTTTATTTTAGTTCATCATAAATGCTTGACAGTACATTAACTTTATCTATATTTCAAAAACAATAGAAGTAATTATAAAATTACATATAAAGGTGTACTTAAGCCCTACTTAATTTTCAATAGAAATTGCATTGTTTATTTTAGTTTATCATAAATGCTTGTCAGTACATTCAGCAGCACACTTCATATTTCAAAGACAATAGAAGTAATTATGAAATTGCATATAAAGATGTAAAAAGAAGTCCTACTTAAGTGGGTCAAAAATAAATATAAAAAAATATAAATGTAAACTATAATGCATTTAAATTTAATTGCAATTAATATGCAATAAAGTGTCTTAAAACACATTAAGTTCATAGTTAAGTATATTCTTTTAAAGATTTTGTATTTCTTTTACTCTTTTTAAAAGTATACTTAAGTGTACTACTTCACAAGGAATGGCATGTTTTCGAATCTCATGCTCTTAATGGCTAATATTTCACAGCATAAAATGCACTGTAGTCTGTTTGATGTAGTCAGATTTTCTTTTCTTTTACCATGCATTATTTTGTTTGATGTACACTAGAGTACAGCAGTCATTTTTTGTTCTTTCTCAGTTAATCTTGTTGAAAAGTGAAGTGAGGAGAAAAGATTCATTGTTTGGATGTTTGCTTTGTCACTCTTGTCATCACCCGACGTTCTCGCCCCGAGGCCATTTCTGGTGAACTTCTAGGTATTACACACACAAGTCAGCTTCATGGCAGAACCATCATGCTGTGCTGCGTCAATCCCATTAGCTAAACTAAGAGAGAGGATTCTGCTGTGGTGAGAAAGAGAAAGGCCTGGGAAACGGGCCTCTCACGTGAGGTATGGCCAACACAGCAGTGTGAACGTCTGCACAGGCTTGTGCTCAGATTAAACTGTAATGTACTTTAATATACTTTAAATGTACTTTAAGGCAGGTGACAAGATCAGATCTCCTCGTCTGTTGCTACATCTGGCCTGAATTTGACCCTGTAAAGACTAAAGAGAGAAGCATGCTTGCAGATTTTGTTCAGGTAGTTTCTAATAGACAAAATAATATAATTTTGACTGTAGAAGAATACAGTTTATGTTAATGTGTGCTGCATGGGTAACAGTAAAATGCACTGCATACTTGTGTTGCATTAGGAGTTTGCATTCTGATACACAACACATGTAGGAAATACGTATACAAATGTAATATCTAACTAATATATAATTTTATTACATATACTCTATATTATTTCATTTTATAATTTAATTTGTATAATAATTATGTAAGTTTAAGTAAACTTAGCATACTTTTAAAAAACAGCATTTGTTACGTAATAAAACAATATACTCTAATGATTTCAGACATTTAATTGCATGTTATTTACAATTAAAAGAAAATTAATCATCTTGGCATCTTTATTTATTTATTGAAATTCTTATATCATTATCATTAATGACTGGCATACTTCTTTACATTATAATTTGTCTTTCATTGTGTATATGTCCAATAGTAAATAATTTTTAATAAAGATAATAATAAAGAATTTTTACACAAGACTTGGAATGTAGTGCACAATGTGCACTGGTTTAAGGTGCCTTTCTATTGGTCCTTCAGAATTCATTCAAATATGCAGATTTGCTGCTCGAGAAACATTTCTGATTAATATCAATGTTGAAAACAGTTGTGCTGCTCAATATTTTTGTAGAAAATGTAATAAATTACCATTCAGTCTAGGGTAAGATTAAAAACATTGCCTATATACGTAAATTAATACGTTTATTTAACAAGGTTGCATTAAATTCATTTAAGTTACAGTAAAGATATTTATACTTATCACAAATTATTTATATTTCAAATAAATGCTGAATTCCTTAATTAAACTTAATTCATTTCAAATCATTTTGAAGTACTTTATTGGCATGACTGTGTTCACATGCTATTCTGCCAAAGCATTATACAAACATGTAAGTAATGACACGAAAAAGGAAAAATGTAATATAACAATGGCAAAAAATAGCTTCAAACTAATGGAATAATAATAAGATTTATGTATATACACTTACATAAGTCTATATAACAGACACTTGTCAAGACAAAATGAAGAAGAAAAAACTGGAATGTGTGTACAGTGATGGTCTGAGGTTTGAGGTTTTACAAAGTGTTCAATCAGATGTGCTCCACTTCAGTGGACTGAAATCAGTGAAATGTAGAAAAAAAAACAACTGACGTGCTGCATGGGGTTATAATCAGAGAAACTGAGGCACATGCATTTGTTTGAAACCTGATCCATTTCTCAATCAACTGTCCTCTTTAGCTCTTATAGACTGTGCATGCATTGCATCATGTACATTGGCCCATACTCGCAGTTGTATATACACACAACTACAGCGTGCAAAATATGTATGCAGCATTTTCCGTCAGGGCCTGAGAAAAACATGTTATTCAATGTATGTCACACACCGTGAAGGACGGGTGGGAAATGCAAGTCAACAAACTGAAGCAAACTCAGATGTTTATGCTCACCAGCATGTGACTGTGTTGAATAAGCAGATATGGAGCACTGCTTATAGCAAAGATAAATGCCTGAAGGTGATAAATGCACATTTAACATAAACTGTATTACTGTACTTTTTTTTCTCAATGGAAAGGTTTTTTGAACTTTTGGACAAAATCTTTTTAAAAAACGAAGAAAATGTTTTGTATATGTCTGATAAGGATGATAATGAGAATATAGAGCTTATATTCGAGGAGGAAAAATAAGTCAGTTTTATTCAAAGGCCCAAACAGAGCAACATATGCAATTTGGTGCAGATGCTAATATTAATATGATCAAAAAGTAAGATGAATTTCTCATAACTTGTACTGTAAATCAAATGTCAGTTGTCATTCTCCCAATTATATGTCTAAGTAAGATTTTTGTATGCTTAGTTTTATGATCAAAGCTCTTTAGTTGCACAAAATGGTGTATATATGGACAACTAAGTTCCTTCAGTCCAGTAAGTGTACATCTTGAAATATTAATAACTATCTAAAAGACATTCTTACATTTACCTTAACTTTGTATTTATCAAATAATCCAGAAAAAAATTTAAGTATAGGGCCTATCACAGTTTCCACAAAAATATTAAGCAAAAACATATATTTAAAAAAATAAGTTTTCAGTATTGATAATAATAAGGACCATTAGTAATAATTGATCACAAATAATAACTGATAATAATTAAGCAGTAAATCAGCATATTATACTGATTTCTGAAGATCATGTGACACTGAAGA
>NW_015505427.1:1006869-1033660 GCF_001515645.1 Sinocyclocheilus grahami | reverse complement strand
TGTGTTTCGTTGTGAAAGCGAAACTACTTTTTTTGGTCTTCCAAAAGAGGACATGACTAGAAATCAATGGTTAAGTTGTATTTACAACACTGTTCCAGAACACTTCAACCCAAATATTCAGATGTGTGCAGCACATTTTATGGAGGACTGTTTCCTGATCCTGGGAGAGTAGACTACAATGCCGGCTGTTCTGACTCACAGACTGTAAGTATGTTTTCATATGTAAAGAATTTGCCACTCATGATTAAAACTAGAGTTTTGAGCAGTGTAGAGTAGAGCTTGTTGTTTGTCATTTCTCCGATCACAAATGCAGACATGGTTTTATGTTTACGCGGCGCGATGCAACGCAACGCCTAAAAAGACAGTATAAGTCATTAAAATCAGTAATTATGTCCCCACTGGATGCAACAAATGCCTCGTTTGTAATGGGTTTTATTGGTTTTGTCTCGTCACGTCGGGACACGGCATCACAGTATGCTAAGGGGCGTAACATTTCCGTCAAATGCTTGAGGTGTTCGGCCTATCACAACACACTGGATAGCTGGCTAATCAGAGCACACCTCGCCTTTTCAGAACGATGATCTTTGTAAAAATCGACGCGTTTCAGAAAGGCGGGGCATAGAGGAGCAACAATAATGTACAGTATGTGGAAAATAATGTGTTTTTTGGACCTTAAACCGCATAAACACATTTCATTACACCAAATACACAAAATAATGTTCTTTTTAGCAGCATCATATGACCCCTTTAAATTTTATTTTAGTTCATCATAAATGCTTGACAGTACATTAACTTTATCTATATTTCAAAAACAATAGAAGTAATTATAAAATTACATATAAAGGTGTACTTAAGCCCTACTTAATTTTCAATAGAAATTGCATTGTTTATTTTAGTTTATCATAAATGCTTGTCAGTACATTCAGCAGCACACTTCATATTTCAAAGACAATAGAAGTAATTATGAAATTGCATATAAAGATGTAAAAAGAAGTCCTACTTAAGTGGGTCAAAAATAAATATAAAAAAATATAAATGTAAACTATAATGCATTTAAATTTAATTGCAATTAATATGCAATAAAGTGTCTTAAAACACATTAAGTTCATAGTTAAGTATATTCTTTTAAAGATTTTGTATTTCTTTTACTCTTTTTAAAAGTATACTTAAGTGTACTACTTCACAAGGAATGGCATGTTTTCGAATCTCATGCTCTTAATGGCTAATATTTCACAGCATAAAATGCACTGTAGTCTGTTTGATGTAGTCAGATTTTCTTTTCTTTTACCATGCATTATTTTGTTTGATGTACACTAGAGTACAGCAGTCATTTTTTGTTCTTTCTCAGTTAATCTTGTTGAAAAGTGAAGTGAGGAGAAAAGATTCATTGTTTGGATGTTTGCTTTGTCACTCTTGTCATCACCCGACGTTCTCGCCCCGAGGCCATTTCTGGTGAACTTCTAGGTATTACACACACAAGTCAGCTTCATGGCAGAACCATCATGCTGTGCTGCGTCAATCCCATTAGCTAAACTAAGAGAGAGGATTCTGCTGTGGTGAGAAAGAGAAAGGCCTGGGAAACGGGCCTCTCACGTGAGGTATGGCCAACACAGCAGTGTGAACGTCTGCACAGGCTTGTGCTCAGATTAAACTGTAATGTACTTTAATATACTTTAAATGTACTTTAAGGCAGGTGACAAGATCAGATCTCCTCGTCTGTTGCTACATCTGGCCTGAATTTGACCCTGTAAAGACTAAAGAGAGAAGCATGCTTGCAGATTTTGTTCAGGTAGTTTCTAATAGACAAAATAATATAATTTTGACTGTAGAAGAATACAGTTTATGTTAATGTGTGCTGCATGGGTAACAGTAAAATGCACTGCATACTTGTGTTGCATTAGGAGTTTGCATTCTGATACACAACACATGTAGGAAATACGTATACAAATGTAATATCTAACTAATATATAATTTTATTACATATACTCTATATTATTTCATTTTATAATTTAATTTGTATAATAATTATGTAAGTTTAAGTAAACTTAGCATACTTTTAAAAAACAGCATTTGTTACGTAATAAAACAATATACTCTAATGATTTCAGACATTTAATTGCATGTTATTTACAATTAAAAGAAAATTAATCATCTTGGCATCTTTATTTATTTATTGAAATTCTTATATCATTATCATTAATGACTGGCATACTTCTTTACATTATAATTTGTCTTTCATTGTGTATATGTCCAATAGTAAATAATTTTTAATAAAGATAATAATAAAGAATTTTTACACAAGACTTGGAATGTAGTGCACAATGTGCACTGGTTTAAGGTGCCTTTCTATTGGTCCTTCAGAATTCATTCAAATATGCAGATTTGCTGCTCGAGAAACATTTCTGATTAATATCAATGTTGAAAACAGTTGTGCTGCTCAATATTTTTGTAGAAAATGTAATAAATTACCATTCAGTCTAGGGTAAGATTAAAAACATTGCCTATATACGTAAATTAATACGTTTATTTAACAAGGTTGCATTAAATTCATTTAAGTTACAGTAAAGATATTTATACTTATCACAAATTATTTATATTTCAAATAAATGCTGAATTCCTTAACTTTGTATTTATCAAATAATCCAGAAAAAAATTTAAGTATAGGGCCTATCACAGTTTCCACAAAAATATTAAGCAAAAACATATATTTAAAAAAATAAGTTTTCAGTATTGATAATAATAAGGACCATTAGTAATAATTGATCACAAATAATAACTGATAATAATTAAGCAGTAAAACAGCATATTATAATGATTTCTGAAGGAACGTGACACTGAAGACTGGAGTAATGATGCTGAAAATTCAGCTTTAATCACAGAAATAAATTAGCCTACATTTTAAAATATGTTTAATAGAAAACCAGAGGATGTGTAATATTTCATAGCATTAATATTTGTTACTGTATTTTTGATCAAATAAATTCAGCCTTCTTTCAAAAAATAAATGAATAAATAAAAAGTATTAATTATTTTAAACATTTGACCGCCAGTGTGTGATGCATGTGAAACAGGCTAGCAAATTATATTTTTTATTAAGCTATAATTCCTAATCACGGCACTTGATGGTTGTTACTAAGCCTTCGGATTTACAATGTTCTATCTAGAGTAAGTTTGAGAATGATATTTTACGGATTTTTAAAAACATTTTCTTAGACACGTGAAATTACAGAAGAAAACCTGGATATAGATTTACAAACATTCACTCTTTTCGTATATTGTGACGAATAATGTAAATGGCATTAAGAAAGTCGAAAATTCCAGTAGTAGTTTATATCCCTGAAAATATATTTTTTTTTATCGGAAACAGTTGGCAAATATTGTTGAATCGTCTTGCTATTCAGCTGCTTACCTCAGCTTGCATTCAAATGCCGCGTAGCTCAGCCTGTAAACAGTAAATCCCGCCTTCTTCAATTTGATTGGCTATTTCAAACATTTTGACATTGACGAGCGCTTTTGAGCCACTGCACTGAGCCTCTCATTCCCTCGGGGAATCATGGTTACATGCGTAACCTAGAGACGTTCGCCTTCAGGAACTCGAGCTGCATTGAAATGCTATGGGAACGAGTATGCCCACGCTGCCAGACTTACAAATCCCTGCCTAGTGTGGAAGAGCACAGCTAGGACGAGAGAACAGAAGAGCCCGGAGCGGCTCAGATATCAAGGCCATAGAACCTGACAAACGTTAGGGGCGTGGACTATCCTGCAGAGTTGCAGATGTCCTACATAGAAACACCTGCCAGAAAGGCCTTGGAGGCTGCCACACTTCTGGTAGAGTGAGCCTTGACACCCAAGGGCAAGGGGAGATCAGAGAACTCATAAGAGATACAAATGGCACGGAGGGTCTGTTTTAGTAGCAGGAAGACCTCTCTTGGGGGGACCATAGCACACTAGCAGTTGGTCCGCTCTTCTCCACAGGGCAGCTCTGTGGACGTATGCGTCTAGTGCTTGCACTGGACACATACAGTTAAGCTTCTGCTGGTCAGGATCCCGAAAGGGAGGAGGACAGAAGGCCTGAAGTACGACAGGCCGTGGTGCAGAGGAGGGAACGTTAGGTACATAGCCCGCTCGCGGGTAGAGAAACGATTTGGCCAGACCGGGCGCAAAGTCTAGGTAAGAAGTGGCCACTGAGAGTGCCTGTAAATCACCAACTCTCTTGAGAGCAGAAATCGCCAGAAGAAAGGTAGTCTTAATAGTGAGATGACAATCAGATATCTCCTCTATAGCCTCGAACGGGGCTTTACAGAGAGCCTCTAGCACCACAGCTAGGTCCCAGGGGGGGACACAAGATCGTACCGGAGGCCTCAGCCTCAGCCTCAGCACACCGTGAAGGAAACGTGTAAATAGGGGGTGTCTGCCCACTGACTGACCACCGAGAGAGGTGTGGTAGGCCAAAATGGCCACCACGTAAACCTTCAAGGTGGAGTGGGTCAACCCTGCGGAGAATCTGGCCTGCAGGAACTCCAGCACTGTACCAACCGGGCAGTTAACTGGGTTGAGCTGGCGGCCTCTGCACCAAAAAGTGAAAAGTTTCCACTTCAAGACGTACAGTTTCCTCCTTGAGGGAGCTCTGGTTTGGAGGATGGTCTCAACAACCTTGGTTGAGAGACCGGAAGCTACGAGTTGTACCCTCTCAGGGGCCACACCCACAACTTCCACAGCTCTGGGCGGGGGCGAACTATGGTGCCCCCGCTTGAGAGAGGAGGTCCCTCCTGACGGGAATCTCCCATGGAGAGCTGTCAAGAAGGGACACCAGGTCCGAGAACCATCCTTGGCTTGGCCAGAATAGGGCCACTAGCAGTAGACGGACCCCGTCCCGGCATACTCTCTCCAGAACTCCAGAGCATTCTGGGAGCAGAGTGATCGGGGGAAAGGCGTACAGACGAAGCCTTGGCCAAGTCTGTACCATAGCGTCCAGTCCGAGAGGAGCTGGATCAATCAGAGAGAACCAGAGGGGACAGTGCAATGTCTTCTGAGTCGCAAACAGGTCCACCTGAGCCTGGCCAAAAACTCTCCATATCTGCTTCACCACCTCGGGGTGAAGCCTCGATTCCCCTGCTTTAACAGGATGCTCTGTTTTTATGCCTCCCGGTATGTGGAGCTGGTACACGGATGGGGCTGCTCCCGCCTGGCAGCCCCAAGAGCTAGAGTGCGGCGAGGGAGGAACCTCTGAAACGCCGCCGCTTGTTTACGAGCCTCCTGGTACCTGTCGACAAATTGATGGTGCCGCTGAACAGGCCAGAAAGCGCAAGTGGGGCGTCCATGAGGAAGACCCTGACCTTCTCCTTCATATAGAATGACAGGGTCAACCACAGGTGTCTCTCCGCCGCCACCAGTGCTGCCACAGACCTGCCGATGGCACAGGCGGTCTCTTTGGTGGCATGGAGAGACAGATCAGCGGTTTGTCTGAGCTTGGTGATATCCTCAGACTTAATCTCCTCGCCCTCATCCATCTTTTTCAGTAGATTGGCTTGGTAGGCCTGCAACACTGCCATGGTGTGAAAGCAAGCGCCAGCCTGACCTGCTGCCGTGTACCCCTTGCCCACCAGTGCTGAGGTGGTCCGCAGCAGCTTGGAGGGCAATGCTGGAGCCTTCAGGGACGATGCCGCACTGGGGGACAAAAAGCTCGCAAGTGTTTGTTTGACCTGGGGCATCGCCCTGTAGCCGTGATCAATCAGCCCCGTCACATTGGCATAATGACTGGAAGAGGGACTGAAGATACGGGCCCAGAAGGGTCTCGCCCACGACCTCGACACATCGATGTGGAGGTCGGGGAAGAAAGGCAGGCTCCGGCGTGGAGGCGGCGGCTTACTCCGCATAAAGCGTTCATCGAGCTTGCTTTTCTGCGGTTCAGCCTGTTTCTCAGGAGGCCAGTCGATGTTTAGCTTGGCCATGGCGCGAGTAACCACCTCCAATAGCTCCTCATGCTGGGACGATTGAGGGGGCGAGTCCTCATCGACGCCCTCCACGTCAACCTCCTCGAAGGAAGACAGGTGGAGCGTCGAGCCCTCTCCCCGGGGGGAAGAAACGGCAGAGCGGCCTTCCGATCCCTTTCTGCGGTTCAGCCTGTTTCTCAGCAGGCCAGTCGATGTTTAGCTTGGCCATGGCGCGAGTAACCACCTCCAATAGCTCCTCAAAGGAAGACAGGTGGAGCGTCGAGCCCTCTCCCCGGGGGGAAGAAACGGCAGAGCGGCCTTCCGATCCCAGAGAGTGGGCGCTGGATCTGGTGGGTGAGGAAGAAGAAAGGGACTCGCCCGTCTCCATTCGCTCCACCAGATCCATCTGCGATCTACATTAGCGCGGTCAGAGCGTGGTCAAGCTGAAGGCTTTGCCATAGCGCTCCGACGCAGCTCGAATTCCTGAAGGGAACTCCCGGTGCTCCAGATGGCCAGTCCGCTACTGCAGTTTAAATTCTAATCAAGTACTTTCCGTTAGTCGACACATCAAAATAAATGCTCTGCTTTAAAGCACAACAATAAATAAATAAATAAATATTTAAATTGCACTTTAAAGTTACATTTTTAATTTAACATTATTACAAAGTGCACTTTGTAAAATGTACTTAAGAGTGTTAACAAACCTATATGAAAGTGTCTCTTTAAGTACACGTAAGTGACACTAGAAGTGCACATTCAATACAGTTAAGTGCACTTCTTTTTCACAAGGGTATTTATGGACAATATTGTGTGTCACAGGTTTTGCAAAGCTCTCACGAGCTATGAAATCCTCCCTTCTTCTAACTCTGACTCTGCTCACATGTTAGTCATGTGCTGCATCATTTCATTACCACAGTAATCATCTGACTTTACTTTACCAGAAACAAGTAAACCTACATTCCAAGGACTCCACCAGACCACAAAAGTTGTACAGCAATCGCTTATCTACATTTATTTGCTGATTCTCCGAAAGCGGCTATAACTCCTGACTCTCATGGGAGAGCTGAGTCAGTGCCACCCTTTTCCTGCTTCCTCAGATCCAGGATCAGCCCTTCTATTGTGCTCGGAGGGAAGGTGAAGTACTGCAGTGTGCTTCCTCTGTTTGCGTAGTTAACAGCTCTCACTTCCTCCTCACTTGGGATCTGATATTGATTCTATTCAGTGACACAATGTTCTTGTTACTGCAATAAACAGTCCAGTTAATGAAACTGAAGTAAAACAATAAACAGTCACAGTGCGAGTAAAGCTTTGCCAGCATTCATTTTTCATTAGTTTTTGGCAGCGTTAACAGGTAATTTAGTACTGATTGAAAGTCATGACATATCAATTAGTAACAGAAACTTTGAAAGCACCACTAATAAGGAGAAATAATATATATTTGGACAAGTATTATAATTGCTATTGCACATACTTGAGGACAGAGAAGTCCTGCACTATTTGTACTATGAACACAAATAATAACTCAAAATCTGCTTAGTTACAATAGGATTGAATTCCCACATGGAGCATCCCTTATTTAAAAAGAAAGTACCTATTACAGACATATTAGAATATAAGTGCATGTAAATTAAATATAATCTTTCTGGAGATTTAATTGCAGGCAATTATTAAATATTATATTAATTTAATAAGGTCAAGCTTTATTTTAAGTTTCGATTCTTGCTATTAATAACCAATTAACTATGACTTTTGCCTCAATAAACTACTACTTTGCTGCTTATTAATAGTTAGTAAGGTAGTTGTTAAGTTTAGGTGTTGGATAGGATTAGGGATGTAGAATAACGTCAAGCAGAATATGTGCTTTATAAGTAATAATAAACAGCCAATATGTTAATAATAGGCATACTTGTTAATAGTGAGAACTGGTCCTATACTAAAGTGTTACCTTTAATAAATATGCAATAATTAAATATTATAATTTAAATCTATATTAAATGCAGTTAGCTGAATGGTTTTTGACCCACTTAAGTAGGACTTAAGCACATCTTTATATGTAATTTCATGATTACTTCTATTGTTTCTGATAAATGGAAGTGTACTGCTGAATGTACTGACAAGCATTTATGATGAACTGAAATATGATTTAATGTCATTTCTACTGAAACTTCAATGTCATCTATTTAAATATATGGTGAAGTTGCAATTTAGTACATTTAAAATATATTAGCCACCTTCTTCAACACATCAAAAGAAGTTATTATTAAAACAATGATTTTTATTTAAAGTAAACTTTTAAGTAACTTTAACTTTAAAGTAAAACATTTACTGACATTATTCCAAAGTGCACTTTAAAGTGTAGGCTACTTATGTGTTTTAACAAACAGTCATGAAAGTGAACTTTCTTTAACTACACTTAAGTGACTTTTTTATTAAAATGTGCTTTGTGTGGTAACATGTAATTTATTAGATTTTTATTCAAATCAAAAATGCTGTTTAACATTATTGGATCAACCTAAATACATTAGGTTACACCAACAAAATGGCTAAGATGAGGTAGAAATAGTTGTTTAAGATAACAATTGCAGGTTTTTACAGTGTAGCACTGTTTAGTTGCTGTGACCCATACTGTAATGAACACTAGATGCAGGCACTTCTAATGATCACTGACTGCAGTATCAGACTCATGACATGACAGTTATGCAGCACGATCCTCATATCTCAAAATTCTCATGTTCGAAACACACAACAATAATATTACTTGGGGGACACCATGTGAAAGCAGGGAGATGTGGTGATTGTTTGCGTCGAGCTCTCTGATTAGGGCACTGAAGGGGAATCAGCAGACTTTAGACTAAACACACAGCAGGACACAGACGTAATCAATGGCATTGTGCTGCACATTATCTCTGGCTTTCTCACTCATGTCTTTGTCCTTCCAGAATCCTAATTAATGCTGCACTGCTGAAATGTTGACATATGTACAGGCTGACATCAGGAGAAAATGACACACTGCCTATAATAGCAGTGCCAAACATAGTCCCAAATCAACGCATTCGGTAAAAAAAACAAAAATGCTTCAGTGCTTTCACTTCCTCGTTGTGCCACTGTCAGCTTAGTTCTTGCTGACAGTAGGGTTGTGATATATCATGACACTGTCCTCACACCAGGGCTTGTCAGCAGCTCGTCAGTTCGTGGTGTATCACCTAAATGAAGCCACAAGTGTTGGCAGTTTTTGCCGCTGTTTCTAATATTGGCTTGAAGGACTGAGTCACGGCTTATTCAGCAGCTGAGGTGACTGTGCGACCTTTGATCTGACTTTGAACATCACTGATTTCTGCATGAGTCTTTAAATTATAGAAATGAATGCAGATACCCAATGACAAGGTTTCTAAACTGGTGCATTGTTGCCCAAATATGGGTCGCAGGTCTGTTTTGATATAATGTTTAAAGGAATGAACATTTGCTGGAAATGTTCTCAGCCTCAGGCCATTCAAGATGTAGATGAGTTTGTTTTTTTCATCAGAACAGATTTGGAGAGATTTAGCATTATATGACTTGCTCAGCAATGGATCCTCTGCAGTGAATGGGTGCCGTCAGAATGAGAGTCCAAACAGCTGATAAAAACATCACAATAATCCACAAGTAATCCACATCACTCCAGTCCATCAATTAATGTCTTGCGAAGTGAAAATCTGCATGTTTGTTAGAAACAAATTCATCATTAAGTCGTCTTAACTTCAAACTGTTGTTTCTGGACATAATCCATAATAATGCTTCTTCCAGTGAAAAAGTCCTCTTGTCCTCTCACATCAAAATCCACCAATATATTAATTTAGGAGTGTTTTGGACTCTTTTGGCTTGTGAACGGTGCTTGATCAATGCATATTTCTGTCAATGTGTATTGACAAAGGCCAAACGACTTTTTCACTAGAGGAAGTAATATTATAAATAGAGGACCCATATTTTTGCCGGAAGCAAACACATTTTATTATGAACATGCACCTTTTTGCTTAACAAGATGTTAATTGATGGACTGGAGTGGTGTGGATGATTGTGATGTTTTTATCAGCTGTTTGGACTCTCATTCTGACGGCACCCATTCACTGCAGAGGATCCATTGCTGAGCAAATGATGCAACGCTAAATTTCTCCAAATCTGTTCTGATGAAGGAACAAACTCATCTACATCTTGGATGGCCTGAGAGTGAATTCAGTTTCAGCAATTTTTTTATTTTTGCGTGAACTGTTTCTTTAAGAGTGGAGCCATGTTAGTGAATTACAGGGGAAAACAGGTACATGATGTGACTGTTTCTACACTCCAGATCCTGTAACCCAGCCTTTCTGGATACGATCATGTGCTACTAATAGTAAGGTTGTGCTCTATTGTCTTAGGCAGAGTGACCTAGAAACTGCTGAGTTATGTGATATGTGATATCACACTCTTGCTGTCTCACCATTGCTCACTTCAGCCACATATTCTGTGCCAAGGACTTCCCCAGCATCTGCTGAACCCCTGTGACACGTGACAGATGCAGGCCCTGGGATCTTAAGCAGCCTAATGTCCTGACCTTTCAAAAGATACACTGAAAGAAAATACATTTCATAACTCTGGTGCTGTTTAAAAGCGTCCCAGGATGCACCTGAACTTGGCTGAGTGAGCCAAACTATAATCTGATTATTTTAATTTTTTTTCAAAATTCTTAAGACTAGTAGAAAGTGAAAAACAACAGCATTTTTCATAAATGGAATGATGCTTTGTGACATTATACTGGTCATTTTCCATTAAGTTAGCACACATTTCCTTTTTTTTTTTTTTTGCAGACTTCTCTAAGTGAAGACTAGTGTTCTTATGAATGCTTACCTGTGTGTGTGCGTGTGTGTGTATTTAATTTAATTTAATTAACAATGGCTTTCTATCAAAATTCCACAAACTCCCTGCAGTTCCATAACAAACCTCTAGGGGTTCACAATCACAAACCTTCAGCAGGGAATCCCTGATTTGTATTTTCCAAAGAGGACTGTCCTTGCAATTGTGAGTTACTTTCAATAAAAAAATAAACTGCTACCGTTCCGTTTTAAACTGATTTGAATAGTTTGTGCATGCTTCCTAAAAAATGATAAACATACGTAAACTAGGATGATGGGCTCACTTTGATGTTTACCTTCATGCACCAATGCTGTTTCTGTTACTGTGCATGGTTGTATCTCAGTGCATAGGCAGTACAGCACAGGTCAAGGATAGCTGAAAAGCTGATATTTCCTCTTTCTCAAAGTGTTGTTGCTCGACTGACTGTAAACAGAACATTCCGATCTCATGGGAGGAGTAGACGCTCCTGCACAGCAACACAGGCAATCGCAAAACATGTCTGTGTGCATTTCTGCAGTTCGTTCTGAGCCCTCCAGCTGTTTTGATCATTTCACACGTGAAATGGATGGGAAACAACACTGGCCTGTAATGATGCAATAATGAGCGTCTGTGCAACAGTCAAAGTTTGTCTAGTTGTTTACAACATTTTGCACGTTTTTGTGACTTTTTGGAACTTTAGTAGGTTTTATGTAACAAGTACGTCAGGATACAATGTCTTCTGTCAGCATACAGTGTTTTGAAAAAAAAAAAACAACACTAACTGTGCTGATCTGGACAAATCCCATTTCCCTGTCTTTCATCAGTTTCTCTGCCTTTGTTTCAGTTCCCTGTGCCTGAATTTGTTGAGACAGCTATTTATATTTAACAACATGTAACATGACCTTCACTTCCCCATTTAAAACATTCAACAAGTTCGTAAGGTTGCTGTACAGGATAGATTTTGACATGTTGGTTTCAACACAGATAATTGAAACAATTTTAAAGATCGTATACAGTATAAAACACAAAGTTACAGATATAAAACTTAAAACACACATACACTTCCGTTTCCTAAGTTTGGAGTCGGTAAGATTTTTTAAAGAAGTCTGTTCTGCTCACCAAGGCTGCATTTATTTGATCACAAATACAGCAAAAACAGTAATACTGGGAAATGTTATTACAATTTTAAATAGTATGTTCTATTTTAATATGATTTAAAATGCAATAAATTTCTGCAGCCACTACTCAAGTCTTCAGTGTCACATGATCTTATAAAAATAATATTTTTTATATTTTTGTGAGAAGCCTGATACATTTTTTCAGGATTCTTTCGGAAAGTTCAAAAGAACAGCATTTAATTGAAATTGGAATCTTTTGTAACATTATAAAAGCATTTAATGTCACTTTTGATTAATTTAAAACATCTTCTAAAAAAAAAAAAGAGAAAGAATCTTTCCATGTTTATGTCTATAAGATAGTGCCATGCTCCTTAAAAGGCTGACACCCGCATTTTACACAGAACAGGCTAGAGTCAGACAGGAGATGCAGCGTGATCACAGCATGCTCAAAGCATCTGGCCAATCAGCAGGAGCGTGATCAGAGCCAGCCACCAATCAGACGCCAGAGACATTTGGGCTGCTGTTGAGCGTACACATATGCAGGGGAAGTACTGTTCTCAGCCTCAAGCCAAGGATGACGTGGGCGGGGGGAAAAAACTGCCATTTGGCAGAACACAGGAAGTAAGCGAGCGCGGAAACGGAACATTTAGTGGATTCTGGGGGTTTATCCAAATGTGCAAAGGTCAGAAGTGTGGCCTCATAAATTATGCCATTTCTGTAATTATGGTATGCCAGGAATAATGTTTTCCTAAATAAAATCACTGATGTTTAATAATTTAAACAGATTTTTTTTTATTAAAATAAAAGTAAAGTGTAATATTATTATACTATTTAATATAACACTTTCAATTAATATATTGTATTTTAATTAATTAATGAATGTAATATATTTTAATTTATATATTTTACATTTTATGCTGGCAAGGCAGGGATTTTTAGTGGATGTATGAAGTCAGTTTTCCTCAAGTTCTCAAAAATTAACTATCAACATGATAACAGACCACTACAATTGTCACAATACCCACACCGCAAAGATATATACTTTTTCTTGCCAAAATATATTTTAAATATATGCTAAATATATTGTAATCAGTGAAGCTCAATTAAATCAAAAATATTTTTAGTTTCAACCTTCATATACGAAAATGTTATAAAATGTTAATATAATAATAATAATAATAATACAAACAGAAGAAGTGTTATTGGTTCCCCAAAGAAGCTTCCATTAAACAGTTCTTAAAAGTACAAATTTTTTTAGTGTGAATAATGTTTTAAAAATCTAACAAACCTTTTTTCCACTATAAAAAACCTTTTGTGGAATGGAAAGATTCCATTTATGTTCTACATGGAACTTTAAATGCCAATAAAGTGTGATATTTCATATGACTAAACCTCGGAAAACCTACTAAATCTGAAACCGAATCGTGTTGAAAAAGGCCAAACATTCCTTCCAAAGGATTCCTTCTTTACAACGAGATTCATATTAAAATCGGACCTAACTGTTCCACTCTATTTGATAGAACAAACAGATAAGCAAATGGAAAAAAGGGTGGTGTGAGAGAAACCAAAAGAAAAAGAAGGACGAGAAATGAAGGGAATCATAAGCTTGCATCAGGCGAATGAAAGCTCGCTGAACACTGGGCTCAACCAATGAGAACATGCATGATTATGTGTTTTTGCCAATCAAAGGAAGGCACAGATATGCTAGGCAGCCGGCCAAGAAAGTTGCCATCATGAGCTTACTATGTCGTGGGAATTTTGAAGTTGAATACATACACCGCTAAAGAGAGTGGGAGTTTTTGGTCACACCAAGCGTAAAGTGAAAATGAGTTGTCTTTGAAGACTACTTAGAATTCCCACTTAAATTCTGTCATCCACTGAGACTGACTGGAGCCAGCAGATGAAACTGAAATGGCTCATTCTGTCTATTAACCCTATAGCACATATTGACCTCAGATTCAGACTCTGAGAGTTGACACTAAAACTGTTCCTCGCAAATCTTTCTTGCATTTGAACAGTGGAGTTTGTTTTATTTCTCTGCCTGTAATTCTGCCGAGTAAGGCCAGGGTTCAGGCATACCAGAGTCAGGAGGCTACATAGAAAGCCATATATGGCCTGGCTAGGCTGCCGAAACGAACACTGATTGTTTTAGGAAAGGATTTTTCAGTTCGCCATTTACCATTTGGACTACATAATGCACCTAATGCTTAGATTATGACAATATTAGCCCTTATTTCCCAAATACCTGTGAATGTTTGGTCTGGATTGAACTTTATTACAATTACCTGTTCTAGATTAAACCATATAACACTTTTCAAAAACATTTTAGTGCATACTAGGTCTGTCTTAAAATAAAACTAATGTGCAAGAGATACAAGATATAAGATGAAAACTCTATATTCTATGTGGACTAAATAGTATAGTGTATAGAATATGATGGTAACCACGACATTCTTAGTTTTTTAAACCGTCTTTAAAGGGGTCATATGATGCTTTTTTAAAGATCAATATTTTGTGAATTTGGTGTAACAGAATATGTTGACATGCTTTAATGTTCAAAAAACACATTATTTTTCAAATACTGTACATTATTGTAGGTGTGGTTTATATGGAATAATCGTAATATGAGTTTACTTTATGGTCCGAACCCAGAGTCTCCGCTGGGATATATCAGTAGGAAAGTAATAAAATGAGCATCTTCCATCCAAAGAATTGTGTTGCATTTCGGGCCAAAAAAACAAACAAAACATTGTCGAACAACAATATAAAAATGCGGTAAACTATTAATGGGTGATTCTACAATTAATTGTATTATACTACGATTGGAAAATACTGTACATTGATAAACTGTTCGGCGTAATGGCGTTTAATGTCTTCGACAGCGCCTGTAGTCCCATTTAGCAACTTGTTAGCAACCGTCTTTTTAAAGAAATGGAACAGTTTTAATTGCGCCTCTGATTGGCCTCTGATACATTCCTAAGCTCAACAGAGTTGTGTGTGATTGGTTCAAAAGCGCAACACTGTAAAAACGCCTAAAAATGAAATACAGTGCAACATGAGCAGATCTTAATTTAATGCCGCAATCGACACTGTCTATTCATATTCACTTTGTTAGCAACAGATGTAATAGATTTAATTTATTTGTGCAGGGGCATTTTTGTCCAATTTAGTGCAATTTTTGCCCCAAGTCCCCGTGGCCACACGTGCCTATGGTCATGTAAGTTGCCTCCAATCAAGTATACAAGTATTTTGGGGTGAACTATAGTAGAGGTTCTACTATAGTATAGTATGGTAGAACCACTATAGTACTACTAGTATAGTACTATGAAAATGTACTATACATTCCCCCGGCAACACAGAAAAGAAAATGCAAAAACATAGACCTAGTGACAAAAAGTGAAGCGTATACATTTTATGATTACAACACTGTGGTCATAAAGGAACGGTATGGTATGTATGGTCATCAACAATATTTGGCAGTGGAGTTTAAACAATGCTCAATTGGCAAGTGGCCCAAAGTGTCCTAAGAAAATATTCCCTGCACCACCAGCAGCAGCAGTCTGAATAGCTGATAAGGAAAGATGGATCTATTCTATGCTTTCATGTTGTTTATGCCAAATTCTGACCCTACCATCAGAATGTCCCAGCAGAAATTGAGACTCATCAGACCAGGCAGCCTTTTTACAATCTTCTATTCACTTTTGGTGAGCCTGTGCAAATTGTAGCCTCAGTTTCCAGTTCTTAGCTGACAGGAGTAGCACCTGGTGTGGTCTTCTGACCAGAGATGATGTGGTTGCCACGTACTGAGGAGAGTTTTTGCCTGAAGACCTTGGTGCGGCCGTTGGCCTGGTAGGTGTGCTTGGCGACGATGGCCGCTTTGGGTACCACGATGCGAGAGCAGGTGTTCTCAAACTTGGCATCGATGCAGATCTCTTCACCCTCGCAGAAGCCACGCCTGTCGATTTTGGCGTTCAGAGAGACCTGGCCGTCTGGGATGAACATGCAGGTGACCTTCTTCTCCTTCATGCCTCCAGTAGGGGACTGTTGGATGGAAAACAGAAATGATGAGGACATAGTTCATTGTTATGCTCAAGGAACCACAAAGATTGCAATCAAAGTGCGCACGTCCAACAGGCCAAAAGCTCAATGTGAGTGCTCAACCACAAAAAACGATTTCAAACAGTAAAAGCAAAGTTGCCACAGCTCCAAAAGTAGAAAAATATCTATTTATGTTTTCGCCACAGGTGATGCTCAAGGAACCACCAATAATCAGAATTTTAAAAAACGCCCAATCAAGAAGTGAAGACATGATTTGTGGCTCAAGTGAATTACTGATATGCGGAGCTCACCAGCAAGTCTGGGGTGTTGACATCCAAGGGCTCCTCAACCTCAAAGTGCTTCTTACACTCCAGGGCGGGCTGAGCGGGTCTTTCCATCAGAGCCTTCACGAAGTATTGAACGTGCCCAAACTTGCCCTTGTAGGAAGACACCAGTTGCCTGTTGAGAAATAACACTTGTATTAATTAACCAACAAACGACTTAGAAGGAAATGCATGGCAGGCGCTGGTCAACTGGAACGCTTACCCTTGTTGAGGAAGCTCAAAGCCAAATGAGTAGTCATACTTGTTGCCAGGACGGAGGATGACCGAACCATCGGTGTCTGTGAGAAGATAAAACATACAAGTTTTGAAGAGTTCTAACAGATCATGATACAAACAAATGAAACAAACCCATTAGAAACAAAGGCACCCCCCTTACTATGAGTGTGACTTCACTATCAGTTAAGACCTTCAGCGGAGAACTATTTTCACATAAATAACACCTTACTGTAACACATTTACTTAAAATATCCAGAATGCATGCCTTTTTCACAGTGTCACATTCCAACATCAGCACCATCTCAACAAACCCACCTACCAAAGCCAAGTCAGCTTTAAACACACACCTACAACAGTTTAAGCTCACCTGCTGGTTGGTCATCCAGGTGGACAAGGTCTTCATACTTCAGATAGTCCACTTCTTCACGGCATCTCTGTTTGCCTTTGGCGTACTCCACCTTAGCGCACCCGACTCCCAGCACCCTCACGGCCGTCACCCTGGTCACCTCCGACACCTCCACCAGCACCTTCCCGGACACTTTATCTCCACTGCAGTAAAAGGTCTTGGACGGGTCGCTGAAGGCGATCTCGAAGACCTTGACTCCTTTTGTCATCGCCACCATTGTGTTGTTTTATAAACTTCCAAGCCGCAACGAAATGAAGACACGCGTCTAAAAGTTGGTAATTCAACCAGATAGTTAGTAGTCCTTCAAAAGTGCGTCCGAAAAGCTTGACCTGGTACGAAATGCAGCAAAACCAGTGCTTTGTGTAAATTCACAATTCACCCACTCCTCTCTCGCATGGTCTGTTTAGCAGCTATGCGCACGCTGGGCTAGGCTAGGGCTTTATAGCCAGACGCGTCTGCCAGTGACTCGCTCGGCTTGTTTACCACTTCAGCTGTTCATGTGGAAGCGGGATGCACAGCATGGCTCAGCGCATGCACAGCGCTCCCATTGGTCGAAATCCGCTGTTCGTGTCTTCCCCAGCCAATCAGCGGCCAGAAGCGACGCGTGGACACCTCGTGGCTGAGAGCGCCGAGCGAGTGCGCAGCAGCTGCAGGCAGAACAGAAGAAGGGAGGAGGCGCTGGTGAAGTCTGAACAAAGGAGTGGGATGTAGCAAGAGCATGCCCAACAATTTAGACAACCAATGAGAAAGTCAACCGAAACCTTCACTGTGTGTGCTACGTGCACCGTTTGGATGTACTAGAACAGTGTTTCTCAACCAGGGGTCCGAGGACCCCTAGTGGTCCTTGACATAAGGCCAGGGGGTCCGTATAAAGTATGCATTTTTGTATACATTTTGTATATTTTCCCATGAAAGAAAAATCCAATATAGCTGATGATATGGCCAAATACTGGACAAGTCAGCTAACTTGAATTATACTTGGCTGCATTTGGTCCTCACAAAGACACACATAGATGAGCCAGCTTTGTTCTGGGGGTCCTTGAGGATGCTTCTGAATTGGACTGGGGTCCGGTACGCCAAAAGGTTGAGATTCACTGTACTAGAACACAGCTGAGGCGGGACTCCCCCGAAAGAAACTCGAGCCTAGTTTAACAACATCCGCCGACTTATAAGAAAGCACTTGACTGCAGTGCTGACCTCGAAACCACATATTAATATGCATTTATACACGTTTATACATACAGCGCTGGTGGCCAAAATGATTAGAGCACTAGTATTTTCAGTCACCAGCTAAAAAAATGGTTTTAAGTCAGTCGTTTCTATCTTTCGCTGTTGTGTGTCAGTATAGGAAATATCAGTTTACATGTCCAAACATTCATTTCCCTAAAAAAGGGTTTCATTTATAACGCTCCAAAAACCTTACTGACTGATGTTTTAGCGCACTTCCTGCAAATATGGACAAAATAAAGGGTCTCAATGAAATATGTGCAGTTTCACATGGTTAGTGCAAACTGTCCGTGACCAAAGCAGCATGAGAAGATGAAGGCTGCATCACAGCCACAAGACCAACGTATGTTAATAAAGATATGGCAAAGCTGTTTGGTACACATTATCTTTAAGGTGTCTAGGATAAATATATGAACGCACACTTTCGTTGTGTGTGGTCATCGAGTGAGTCAATTCTTGATGTGACCGGTGACAGTACAGAATATAAATCCAATTGCAGTTGTTAGTGAAAATTGCACTAAAATGTTGCAATGACAGAATACTGCATTAAATTAAGAGTTCAAATGTTACAAATAAGTTACAATACTGATGTTGTAAAACTGGGAGCACTAATATAAAAATGTGATGATATATGCTACAAAAAAGTAACAATATGTTGATGGTTGTATTTGTTTGTCTTTTATCTCAGTATTCCTATCAATGTTGTATAGGGTTTTTTTTATGCGTAATGGTAACCCTAGAATGTGATCAAGCTGTTTAAAATAGCTGGGCTAAGATACTGTATATACAAGCAACATAATGCCACACACAAATCATACTAAAACACTGTATTGTAGAAAAATGTATCTAAACTCATATTGTGCTACTGAGCTGACCTCAAACAGTCTACACAATAAATAAATAATAATTATAATAAATAATAATTTAGTTATCGACCATTTCCAGACGGCTCTTTTTGGCGTTTCTACTCCACACAAGTGCTCTGTTTACTGGAGAGTAGATCTGTTCACCCAAGGGACCACTTAACATGAATATGATTGACTTGTGAATTTGATGGTGATTTGTGAACAATTAAAGAGTAGGCTTGGCAGAAATAACGAGAACAGAGAGCAACAGCGCCCCCCACTGGAAGAAAGCGTGACTGTGACACTGGCGCCCTCTGCTGGTCACACCCGCGTATAGCACAATCAAATGGAAAAATCTGTCAAAATTATTTGAAAATATATTTATATCCATATATATAAAAAAAAATTTTTTTTAAATTGAATGAAATAGGTATAAATACATTTTTTTTAAATTCATGTGCTGTGTCATTTTTGGGCGAACTGTGTTAATTTAACAGATATGTCTCTCGATACCTTGACACTTGATTGCAGTTCATCTCAATGTAAATGTTAAACGTGAGTACACAGCACATATATTAAGATCACATGGCAGTAAACATTTCAGAGAGGGTTTTTTTTTGGACTTCTTTCAGTCTAACAGTAAGAGGCAGTGATTTTCTTAGAAAGTCAGTTGTCCCTTCTCACACCTGTGAAAAATAATTATATATTATATTACTAAATTATATCACTTAAAAAACAGTTATATAAACTGTCGTATGTGCGATTTAAATGACTTTAAGATTTACTATAATATCTTATATTTAAGTAGCATTTATTAAACCGATTAATTAATTTATTAAGAAACAAAAATCTGTTTTGGACCAATGAAAACATTAACTTCGTTTTATTTCAGCTTTCTTCTTCTTCTACTTATTATTATTATTATTATTTCTGTATCATATTGCCGTTTAACGAATGAATGAATAGCTTTATTGTCATTATCCAACTGTACAACGAAATTTAAAAGGGCCCAACGGGTTTTAAACACTGTTTATAACTTTAACAATAAATGGTTGAAAAGACTTTTTTCGGTGTCCTACATTAGCGCAACGGACAGTTGCTAGTAGCAACCACAGAGCGCAGTACTTCCAGGTGACAAGCCACTTACAAGCCTCTCCAACATGGCGGCGCCCTTGGAGCTGTTCTGCTGGAAAGGCGACTATGGATTACCCTCGGTAGATGTGGACAGTCTAACTGTGCTGGTAAGAGAGAAACACAGCGGCTGGGTGTATATCGCAGTAGTTTCGCGGTAAATGTGTTGTTAGGAGAGATGGGCGGTGTCTGTATGGGCTCATGCTTTAAACTCTCTCATATATTAAACAGTTGTGTGTCTGATAGAGTATCGAACGATCCTCTTGGTTCAGCAATTACAGTAATTTTAAGGATCATAAATGAGTTACACTAGGTCCGCTACACTGCTATAGGTGCATGTGATTCCGATCATGTTCATGTTTCATGATCCGTGTCACAAACAGTTGATTAGTGGCCTAGTAATAACATAGAATCTTACATGTATCATTCAACTCCTAATATTTAATTGTTTAAAATATATATAAAAAATGGAAATCTTATTTCATAATATATTCTAAATTAAAAATGTATGCGACATTCAAATGTATAATACTGTGATGTTGTCATTTTTTTAATGAGAATGACTGATATTAAGTTCCCCTTAAGATTATTTATTAATTTCTTAATTTTGACAGTAAATCCATTAGCATACCTTTTTTTTCTTCTCTCGACAAAGACTGTATGTTTGACTATAGAGCATCTTAAAGGAATAGTCCTCAGCCTCGGGTCATTCAAGATGTAGATGAGTTGGTTTCTTCATGGGAACAGATTTGGAGAAATGTAGCATTGCATTAGTGTCTCAGCAATGGGTGCCGTCAGAACGAGAGTCCAAACAGCTGATAATATCATCCACAAGTAATCCTCACCACTCCAGTCCATCAGTTACTGTCTTGTGAAGTGAAAAGCTGCGTGTTTGCAAGAAACAAATCCATCAAGATGATTTTAACTTTAGTCTAAAATACGAATCGTCTATCTTGAGCTCTCTATATTGCTTTCTGCAGTGAAAAAGTATTCTCTGTTTATAAGTGAAAACAGTTCTAAACAAATATGAGGTGGATTTTGATGCATTTTTCACTGGAGGAAGCATGATTATGGATTATGGACTCATATTTTGGCCAAAAGTGATGGCTAAGAAGTTGAAAACATCTTAGTGGTGGATTTTTTTCTTTAAAAAAAAAAAAAAATAAAAACCGGCTGTTTGGACTCTCATTCTGACGGCACCCATTCACTGCGGATGATCCATTGGTGAGCAAGTGATGTAATGCTACATTTCTCCAAATCTGTTCCGATGAAGGAACAAACTCATCTAGATCATGGATCATCAAATTGTCAGTTTTGGTTGAACTACTGCTTTAAGGAGGGCACAAGCAAGTGTCTTATTGTTACACTGATCCTCCACCCCAGAGATGATGAGTGTTCACATCTAATATAAAACTCCCATTGTTTTTTTAAAAACCGTAATAGTGTGCAGTGGCCATGTGTGTCTGTTATCACTTGTCTTTGTTTGTGTACACTCAGTGTGGATGATGGTAGAGAAAGACAGGATTATCTGGCCATCCGACACAGCTGTCTAAACAGCCAGCGGTTTGTGTGCGCCGGGAGTGAAGGGTCCTGTAGTGCGGAGATCCAAACTCCCCAAACACAAAAACAAACAGTAACCGAGAGCTTCTCATGTTTCCCGACAGTGACGGGAAGAGAAACGAAACTTCAGGATTTCAGGAAAAACTGGGAATCACATTGAAAATTGCTTTGTTGGAATATGTTAGATAAAACTATTCTTAAGTGAAAGGCCAAAAAAAAAAAAACCCTTCAATTGGTGCGTTCAATAATTTTACTGCTTTTTCTTATTTCCTGAAGTTGAGCATTCTTTTTAATTTTCATTTATGCATTTGGCAAAGGCTTTTATCCAAAGATACATTGCTCATTTTTCTTGGGATTCAGAGGACAACAGGCTCTAGAGTTTTTCACTGGACGAAGTGTTATGGATTGTGTATTTTGGCCAGAACAGTGGCTTAAATTAGTTAAATTATTTCACACATTTCCTGGGAGTCAATCCCATGATGTTGGTCCAAGGACCACCCAATTAGTCAGGAAGAGGTTGTCTGACTGTCATGTAAAGTGACCAATCACAGTTGTTCTGTTCGACATCACGTTAACAGATTAAATATCTTCTTTCATGTTTACCTGAGGGGAGGATCCAAAGGATTGGCCGAATCTGCAAAATCTTATATATGATTTATATATAATATATGACTATATATATATGACGTGACATGTGGCCAAGTATGGTGACCCATCCTTGGAATTAGTGCTCTGCATTTATCCCATCCAAAGTGCACACACACACACATGGGAACAGATTTGGAGAAATGTAGCATTGCATTAGTGTGTCAGCAATGGGTGCCGTCAGAACGAGAGTCCAAACAGCTGATAATATCATCCACAAGTAATCCTCACCACTCCAGTCCATCAGTTACTGTCTTGTGAAGTGAAAAGCTGCATGTTTGCAAGAAACAAATCCATCAAGATGATTTTAACTTTAGTCTAAAATACGAATCGTCTATCTTGAGCTCTCTATATTGCTTTCTGCAGTGAAAAAGTATTCTCTGTTTATAAGTGAAAACAGTTCTAAACAAATATGAGGTGGATTTTGATGCATTTTTCACTGGAGGAAGCATGATTATGGATTATGGACTCATATTTTGGCCAAAAGTGATGGCTAAGAAGTTGAAAACATCTTAGTGGTGGATTTGTTTCTTTAAAAAAAAAAAAAAAATAAAAACCGGCTGTTTGGACTCTCATTCTGACGGCACCCATTCACTGCGGATGATCCATTGGTGAGCAAGTGATGTAATGCTACATTTCTCCAAATCTGTTCCGATGAAGGAACAAACTCATCTAGATCATGGATCATCAAATTGTCAGTTTTGGTTGAACTACTGCTTTAAGGAGGGCACAAGCAAGTGTCTTATTGTTACACTGATCCTCCACCCCAGAGATGATGAGTGTTCACATCTAATATAAAACTCCCATTGTTTTTTTAAAAACCGTAATAGTGTGCAGTGGCCATGTGTGTCTGTTATCACTTGTCTTTGTTTGTGTACACTCAGTGTGGATGATGGTAGAGAAAGACAGGATTATCTGGCCATCCGACACAGCTGTCTAAACAGCCAGCGGTTTGTGTGCGCCGGGAGTGAAGGGTCCTGTAGTGCGGAGATCCAAACTCCCCAAACACAAAAACAAACAGTAACCGAGAGCTTCTCATGTTTCCCGACAGTGACGGGAAGAGAAACGAAACTTCAGGATTTCAGGAAAAACTGGGAATCACATTGAAAATTGCTTTGTTGGAATATGTTAGATAAAACTATTCTTAAGTGAAAGGCCAAAAAAAAAAAAACCCTTCAATTGGTGCGTTCAATAATTTTACTGCTTTTTCTTATTTCCTGAAGTTGAGCATTCTTTTTAATTTTCATTTATGCATTTGGCAAAGGCTTTTATCCAAAGATACATTGCTCATTTTTCTTGGGATTCAGAGGACAACAGGCTCTAGAGTTTTTCACTGGACGAAGTGTTATGGATTGTGTATTTTGGCCAGAACAGTGGCTTAAATTAGTTAAATTATTTCACACATTTCCTGGGAGTCAATCCCATGATGTTGGTCCAAGGACCACCCAATTAGTCAGGAAGAGGTTGTCTGACTGTCATGTAAAGTGACCAATCACAGTTGTTCTGTTCGACATCACGTTAACAGATTAAATATCTTCTTTCATGTTTACCTGAGGGGAGGATCCAAAGGATTGGCCGAATCTGCAAAATCTTATATATGATTTATATATAATATATGACTATATATATATGACGTGACATGTGGCCAAGTATGGTGACCCATCCTTGGAATTAGTGCTCTGCATTTATCCCATCCAAAGTGCACACACACACACCGTGAACACACACCCGGAGCAGTGGGCAGCCATTTTTGCTGCGGCGCCCGGGGAGCAGTTGGGGGTTCGGTGCCTTGCTCAAGGGCACCTCAGTCGTGGTATTGAAGGTGCGAGAGAGCGCTGTACATTCACTCCCCCCACCTACAATCCCACAACTTGGTTATCTTGTTAAATAGGCTACTTCAATTTTCCATCTCAACTGCTTGGACCAACATCATCCCTGCCGGTACGAGACTCGAACCTGCAACCTTTGGGTTATGAATCCGGCTCTCTAACCATTAGGCCACGACTTCCCCATTCCCCATCTTGTCAGTAAACATGCAAAAACATCTCTTTTAAGTGCCTCAAACAGCAAAAAAATGCTTGAATATCTTTTAAAGTTTCTGTGCTTTGAACTTCACAAACATTGATTAAATCAAACATTTAGTTGCTCCTCTCAAGCATTCATCGCTGCAGTATTGGAAAACCTGTTGAAGTCAGCCAATCAAATTCAATCTTTTGTCTTCACAAAAGTGTTTCTAGTTTTTGTGAGTTAAGCACTTGCATAGTTGATTAAATTTCACACTAGACGACTAAATAATGTCTAACGTTAGCTAATCACTGGCTAATACACTGATAGATTTCAAGTTTAGTTGTAATGCCTTCAAATCATGCCTTTTTGTGAATAGAAACTGATTTGTTTTGGAATATCCATATCATTTGTGTATCTGTCTATCTATTATTTATATATATATATATATATATATATATATATATGGTGTTTCAATTGCCGAGTTGTGTGTAGAGGTGTGACAGTTGTTCAGTCTCAAAACTAGCAGTTGAGATAGAAAATTGAAGTAGCCTATTTAACAAGATAACCAAGTTGTGGGTTTAGTGCCAAAGGGTTTCGCTTAGACTGTAACATAAAACCTTCATTCATCGTCTGTACGTTTCGGAGCAGTAGCACATGAATAAGTGGGCCAGTGGGCTTTACTCGACGAGGGGAGCATTGCTTTAACTGCAGCCAGACTCTTTCTCAGGCTCTTTTCAGGTTACCAGATTAAGCCATGCATCTCAACCGATATCATGTTGTTTATATCTATTTTATTACTGGTTTCAACTCTTTATTGTCCCATGTCATCTTAAATTTTGGGATGCATGATTTATTTCTGTTCCAGACATGCTATTACTCTTGTACTCTCTTCGTTTTACATAAACAAAGAAAAGATAAACTATGAATTCTTTTCCTGCTAAATGCCTTCTCAGCACGGCAGTCAGAAGCCGCAAACCACACTGGAATTTACAGAGCGGCAGCGCTGCCGTTTGATCTTCTTTAATGGTACTGTCGAGACTGGCTGGAAATAAGATGCTATCTCAGGTCTGAGCTGATTTTTCCTCCTCCAGCCTTGTCTTCGCTCAGAGATGTGACTTTCATAAATTCCTCTGAGTGTGAGAGATGATTGACGTCTCCATGCTCAATTTAATGCAGCTGACTGCAAAATGTTGTTTACTAACAGGGCTTGGAGTGAGTCCAGGATTTAATTTCCCCCGCTGGCAAACATGAGACCCTACCAGACACTAACTCAAGTCAGCACATTTTTGGACGGCACAATTCGTGATTTACAGATTGAGCCCCTCAATGTCTCAATAGCAGTTTAGCAATGCTCAGATGATCCAGCACTGCTATTTATCAACTGCTTTTCCATTTTTTACACACACACACACACACACACACACACACACACACACACACACACACACGTATACAGTGTGTGTAAATGTGTTTTATGAAATAAATAAATAATATAAATGTGTGTATGTGTAAATGTGTTGTGTGAATATGTACACTCATTTTAAGCACATTATTGAACTGTTTAATCATTTTAACAGAAAAAGGCAGCTTGTTGTCAAAGCAAAATTTCTAATTTTTACTGAAAATAACTAAAGCTAAATCTGAAAAAAACCATTTATATAGACATACTGTAAAAACTAATAAAAGTGCACAAAATTAAAACAACTTTAACTAAAAATAAAACAAATACTATAATATTCTCAGTGATACTAAAATAACATTGATTCACACATACAATGACTTGAATACACCTTTAAGCAAAAATGTAAAAAAAAAAAAAGGTCACGGTAATACAATTTTCCTAATATTGAAATGAAGGGAAAAAACGCTTCATTATAAGAATGAAAAAGGGGAATGAGTTAATTCTGTGTTTTCTCTGTCTTTTTTTGTTCTCTTAGGCCTATGCCAAGTTTGCTGGTGCTCCTCTTAAAGTTCACAAAATCACCAACCCATGGAGAAGCCCTACTGGTGAGTTTTCTGCCAGAATCACGTCAGGCTTCACTGGTCATCTGACACACGAAGCTGTTAAAGTGAGCTACTGCCAAAGACTGAATGACAGCTTGTATGTATGCTGCACGAGGGGACCCTAGACTGGTCATTGCACCCTCTTTCAGTTTGGGTCAGAGTTCAAAAGGTCATAGGTTAATGGTTCAAGCGTCCACTGACTTCTGGAACCCTTTGAGGAGAGCGTTAGGTTTGAATACACTTGTACTTAAGGGAGTGTGTTGAAATTTTCTCAAGTAGAGTTAACATGCGAGTTGTTTTCTCCTCCGAAAGGTACTCTGCCTGCTCTGAAGACCAGGGAAGGAGGAAGCATCTCCCAACCCAGTAAGATCATCATTCATCTCAGGAAACAGGTGAACAACCTCCCTCTCAACCTTCAGAGCGAGGCCAACAAAACACACACACACACACACACACACACACACACACACAC
>NW_015505427.1:990272-997247 GCF_001515645.1 Sinocyclocheilus grahami | reverse complement strand
CACACACACACACACACACACACACACACACACACACATGTATACAGTGTGTGTAAATGTGTTTTATGAAATAAATAAATAATATAAATGTGTGTATGTGTAAATGTGTTGTGTGAATATGTACACTCATTTTAAGCACATTATTGAACTGTTTAATCATTTTAACAGAAAAAGGCAGCTTGTTGTCAAAGCAAAATTTCTAATTTTTACTGAAAATAACTAAAGCTAAATCTGAAAAAAACCATTTATATAGACATACTGTAAAAACTAATAAAAGTGCACAAAATTAAAACAACTTTAACTAAAAATAAAACAAATACTATAATATTCTCAGTGATACTAAAATAACATTGATTCACACATACAATGACTTGAATACACCTTTAAGCAAAAATGTAAAAAAAAAAAAAGGTCACGGTAATACAATTTTCCTAATATTGAAATGAAGGGAAAAAAAATTTTTATGCCAAGGAGTCATTTGGTATAATGGTTAGTTCTTACAAATTTCATACAAACAAAACTGCAAACAAAATGTTTACAGGCCAAAAATCACTAAAAAGACTGTGTTCACAAGGTCTGGGTCCTGATTATTTACATATTGTTCCTATACACTAAAAATAAGATTTTTCAAATAAAACAAATACATAAATTAAACGTATCAATGGAGTGCATTTTAAAAGAAAATAGTGTTTAAATTAGTTTATGAATAGTTTTTCACCGTACTTGGGATAATATTGGGATTTTACTCACAGAAATCAACTGGAAGACTTTGTTGCTTAAGACTTTTTAATTTGTAGCTTGCCGTGAATGAGTTAACTCTGTGTTTTCTCTGTCTTTTTTTGTTCTCTTAGGCCTATGCCAAGTTTGCTGGTGCTCCTCTTAAAGTTCACAAAATCACCAACCCATGGAGAAGCCCTACTGGTGAGTTTTCTGCCAGAATCACGTCAGGCTTCACTGGTCATCTGACACACGAAGCTGTTAAAGTGAGCTACTGCCAAAGACTGAATGACAGCTTGTATGTATGCTGCACGAGGGGACCCTAGACTGGTCATTGTACCCTCTTTCAGTTTGGGTCAGAGTTCAAAAGGTCATAGGTTAATGGTTCAAGCGTCCACTGACTTCTGGAACCCTTTGAGGAGAGCGTTAGGTTTGAATACACTTGTACTTAAGGGAGTGTGTTGAAATTTTCTCAAGTAGAGTTAACATGCGAGTTGTTTTCTCCTCCGAAAGGTACTCTGCCTGCTCTGAAGACCAGGGAAGGAGGAAGCATCTCCCAACCCAGTAAGATCATCATTCATCTCAGGAAACAGGTGAACAACCTCCCTCTCAACCTTCAGAGCGAGGCCAACAAAACACACACACACACACACACACACACACACACACACTCAACAGGTGAGGATTAGACCCTAAAGCGCCTTGGCATCTAAATCAAGATCTGCATCCTCAGAAAACAGGTGAAGGATTTTCCTTGAAGATGCTAAGCAGGTTGTGAGAGAGTGTTGAGTGATGAAAAAACAGCTGTTCTGAAGCTCTTTAGAAAAAAACAGCTGTTCTAAAGGAAATAGTCAGTAACATCTGGAGTTAGACCTGGAAACCTGTACCCAGAATGCATATGTTCAAACATACAGTGGGTACGGAAAGTATTCAGACCCCCTTAAATTTTTCACTCTTTGTTATATTGCAGCCATTTGCTAAAATCATTTAAGTAAATTTTTTTCCTCATTAATGTACACACAGCTCCCCATGTTGACAGAAAAGCACAGAATTGCTGACATTTTTGCAGATTTATTAAAAAAGAAAAACTGAAATATCACATGGTCCTAAGTATTCAGACCCTTTGCTGTGACACTCATATATTTAACTCAGGTGCTGTCCATTTCTTCTGATCATCCTTGAGATGGTTATAAATAATTCCGATTACTCTTGACATTGTTGGTGATGTAAGTTGTTGTAGCTGTGAGGAGAGCGGTCTCCCAGTAACAGTGTTAACAGTGTTTTAAAGGCGGTGGGTATGGCATGACCTTTTATAGCTTGTTAGTGGTGAACTAAGAGTGTGCACAGCATGTCTGAGTTACCCCCATGAAAGAGACATGGAAATTGACTAATTTTATTGCTTGAAACCTTCCGTTGTTGTGTCCATTTAGTCCTTAAGAGGGTTTTTGGCTTTGTATTAGACATCCAGAAATGTTTAAACGCATCATGTCTAAACACATCATGGTCAGTTACTTTCACTGCTTACAGTTACATTAACAACTGCTGTGACGCTGCAGCTGCTGCTTTGATTGTTAGTCACTGCTTTTTCAGTAGATGAACAATATAGTACAATTCAGTGCAAATGTGATGAGTGCTTTTAAATACTGTCTCTTGTGTTTCAGAAGTACAATGCAGACTATGACCTATCAGCAAAGGAGGGCGCAGATACACTTGCCTTTGTCTCCCTACTGGAGGAGAAACTGCTACCTGCACTGGTGAGGAGTGAGCAGCAAAAGACAATAAAATAGATATCACTATATGGACAAAACTATTGGGACACACCTCTTATACACTGCAAAAATGATTTTTTAGTACAAATATCTACAAATTCTTGAATCAGGATGCATTTACTTAACACGTCAAATGACTTAAGATATTTTATCTTGTTTTCTGAAAAAAAAAAATGTGTTAGTTTTTGCTTAAAGCTATCTGCCAATGGGATAAGAAAACTTATCTTAATTCAAAGGCTAAACAACATTATTTTTCTTACCCCATTGGCAGATATTTTTGCTTGTTTTAAGCAAAAACTAAAAAAAATTGATAATTTTTTCTGAAAACAAGACATAATATCTTAAAGGAGTGATGCGATATGATGCGATTTCAAGTTTTCCTTTCTCTTTGGAGTGTTACAAGCTGATTGTGAATAGATAAGATCCCTGAAGTTGCAAAGACTAAAGTCTCAAATCCAAAGAGATATTCTTTATAAAAGTTACGACTCTGCCACGCCCCCCTAAAACGGTGCGCGCGCTCGCGCGTGTGTGTGTGTGTGTGAGAGAGAAAGAGAGAGCGAGAGAGAGAGAGACAGGGTCACATCACAGTGGAGTCAGCTGTCTTAACCGTGGCTTGTGTACTGCAAACACATACCAGCTTCATCACTGTGTCTGTCACGCGACTCTGTTCCCCTTTCGGGCTCTGTCGTTACATTTATTTTGAAAGATGAAGCTTGCGATTATGGTAAGGGGCGTTACATTTCTGACGAGTGCTTGCAGTGTTCGGCCAATCACAATGCACTGGGTCAGCTGACCAATCAGAGCAGACTGCGCTTGTCGGAAGGAGGGACTTTGTAGAAAACGAAGCGTTTGAGAGAGGCGGGGCATAGAGGACCTACAATAATGTACAGTATTTGAAAAATAATATGTTTTTTGAACATTAAAGCATGTCAACATATTCTGTTACACCAAATTCACAAAATAATGATCTTTAAAAAAGCATCATATGACCCCTTTAAGTCATTTTACTTGTCAAGTAAATGCATCCTGATTCAAGAATTTGTAGATATTTATACTAGAAAACAAGACAAAAATACTAAGGAAGAAAATCATTTCAGGCATTGCCACAGGTATATAAAATCAAACACTTAACCCTGCATTTACAAACATTTACAAAAAAATGGGGCATTCTGAAGTGCGTTTCGCATACAGCGATGTAACTCTAATCGTTTGAACCACATTGGCAGTGTTGAGTAAAGTTACTTTTAAAAGTAATGCATTACAATATTGCAGTACTTCATAAATAGTAACTAATTGCGTTACTTGGTTACTTTTTTATAGAAAATAACGCATTACGTTATTTTTGCGTTACTCAGATATTCAGAAGTAACTCAGATATATTCTTTTAAATTTAAAAGTAATGTGTTACTTTGCTAGTTAATTAAAAAGTAATCGGATTACACAACTCGTGTTACTTGTAATGTGTTACCACCAACGCTGCACATTGGTTTAACAATATATGGTCGGCATTAATGACGTCACACGAGTATGGTGGTGTAATAACTTCTGCTAATTAATTGATTCGAGATCTCTGAGATGCTGCTATATTGAATGGCACCTGATGAATACTTTACTATTTTTTGTTCCTTGTCTTTTTGCTTTATTTGATGTTTGATTCGTTGTGGTTTCCCACTTACGTCACACTCCAAGGTTCCCTCCTGCATTTATGCATATGGGCACTCTTCAAAAAATGCGTTGACTGGTGACATACTAAAATATATAGATTGAAACGTACTGTATATATTTAACTGGAATGAAAGATACAGAATGTATTGCATGTTAGCTTGCTTATTGTCCACATATCATACTAGCAAAAAACCACAGGTTACACTTCGAACCACAGGTTGAGAGCTATAATTCCAACTTTATAAGTTTGTGAAACTGTTTGCGAATGATTGTTTGAACTGTGGTTTCGGGAAACAGCGAATTGTTGAAATAATGGTAATGACGGAATTTGCGACCATAGTCTGCTAATGATGTTTTTGGGAAACTTTTGGGTGAATTCAAGCATGGTACTGTTATAGGATGCCACCTTTGCAGTAAGTCTGTTTTCGTCCCTGCTAGATATTCTGTGGTCAACTATAAGTGGTATTATTGGAAAGTGGAATCGTGGAGCTTCATGAAATGGATTTCCATGGCCGAGCAGATGCATGCAAGCCTCACATCACCAAGAACAATGGCAAACGTCAGATTGAGTGGAGTAAAGTATGCAGATACTGGACTCTGGAGCAGTGGAAACCTGTTCTGTGGAGTGATGAATCACGCTTCTCTGTTTGGCACTCTGATGCAAGTCTGGGTTTATCAGATGCCAAGAGAATGTTACCAGACTGACTGCATTGTGCCAACTGTAAAGTTTGGTGGAGGAGGGATAATGGTACCGGGCTTTTTTTTAGGGGTTGGGCTATGCCCCTTCCAACTTCCAACTTGCTTTCAACTCAGGGAAGGCCCTATTCAATTCCAGTGCCCCAGTGTTCAAATCCAGGTCCATAAAGACATGGTTGGATGAGTTTGATGTGGAAGAACTTCACTGGCCCACACAGAACCCTGACCTCAAGCCCATCAAACACTTTTGAGATGAACTGGAACCGAGACTGCGAGTCAAGCCTTCTCGTCCAACATCAGTGCCTGACCTCACAAATGCTCTACTGGATGAACGAGTGTAGCATTTGGACCAATCAGACACACAACTTTTTGTTATATTTAACAAATAATATCTAACGCCCCCTCACCTAACCAAAGGGCCAATTATGAGGGTCTATGGACCCTTCCCCCGAAATGCACCTAACACCTCAGAAAGGCAGAACAGGCCTCTGGTTCCATGGCAACCAATGCTGATTTCACTGGTTTTATTGCCTAAAGGAATGCGGGCAGAGAAACTCCCTCATTTTCCTCATAAGAAAGACACATAATGCCCAGAGAAATGGACTGTTCTCTAATTAATTCATAGGAAAACCTTTCTTTGATTGAATACACATATCCTTCAAGTCATTGTGTATACCATTACTGTTCTTGTATATTGTCTGTTGTAGTGTATGCTGTTTTATGCATGTTATGATAGACCACTAGTTAATATAACCTCACCTATATCAGGTTCAAGACTATTGAATTAATATTGTAATTGACAAGACAGTTGACCCTGAGAGGTCAGCTAAATATCTACAGCGGATCTAAAATATTCATAATTAATTATAACTAGTTGTGGTTAATTATTCATATTTCACATGAGCTGATTCGTTACACGAGCAAAAATGACTACAGAAATGCTCCAAAACCTTGTGGAAAGCCTTCCCAGAAGAGTGGAAGCTGTTATAGCTGCAAAAGGCAGGAACCAAATCCATATAGATGTCGGTGTAATTAGAATGCAATGTCGTTATTAAGTCCTTGTTGGTGTAATACACAGGGTGTCCCAATACTTTTGTTCATATAGTGTACCTCTGACCGAATAATACGCATATTTATAGGCATAATACTGTATACAATATACACACACCTTTAAAAATGTTACAGTTCATATGGCTCATTGCAAAGCTCTTTTTCCTTGAGCTGAACTCTGCATGATGACACAGTCAAATGTTGATGTTTGATCTTTCACTGTCCCCCCGAGGACATCTGTCATGTTCACTGATGTGCCGCACAGCCTGTTTTCCTCTTTAAAACTGTAAAACAGAGGCATTAACAGTCTTAGTGGAACTCAAGTGGAGTTCTGAGAAACCCCATATGTTTCTGAACTCTTTTTTCTGTGTAGATCTACACACTGTGGATAGACTCTAAAAACTATGTGGATGTTACACGGTGCTGGTATGCAGAAAACATCTCCTTCCCTCTCAACTTCCTGCTACCCAACCGCATGCACTGCCAGCAGCTGGAGAAGTTGAGGCTCGTGAGGGGAGACCCAGTCCTGGAGCCTGGTGAACAGCTGGAGAAAGAGGTGAGCTGGGAACTGAAGATTTTAGTTCAGTTGTTCACCCAAAAATGAAAATTTGCTGTTAATTTACTCACCCTCAGGCTATCCAAGAAATACTGTAGGTTAGGGGTGTGCAATAATTAAAAAAATGGTATCTCAATATTTTTTGAGGTTTTCGATAACAATAAATAAACAGTATTTTGCTGAGTGTGTTTTTGTGGTGGTACCTTAAAGGTGTGGTAAGCAATTTCTGGTAGCCAATGTTGACATTTGAAATCACCAAAACAAACACGCCCCTACCCCAAAAGGGTCTCGCCCCTATTTTGATAGCTCCGCCCAACACATACGTACGCAACCCAGGCAATGATTAGTGCCAACCAATGTTACACCATGTCTACACCAGACGTGAGCGGCGTGACAAAATACTATAGAACTCATTATAATCAATGATACTGTCTACACCATAGATATATATATATATATATATATATATATATATATATATATACAGTGGGTACGGAAAGTATTCACACCCCCTTAAATTTT
>NW_015505427.1:981335-990151 GCF_001515645.1 Sinocyclocheilus grahami | reverse complement strand
TATTGACACAAATTTCAAATGATTTTCAACGGTCGCTTTGTCACGTCCAGTGTACTAGACAGACATTAGCTGTTGCGGCGCAGACACGGTGTTACTCACCTATCGAGAAGAAACAAAGCAACCTCGGCGTCCGATCGCAGACCTTCCGCTCCTTGAGTTCTCTCCAGCGCTAGAAAGCTGATCCGATATTTACACGGGTCCTACTTCTTGCCTTATTGTAAGCCTTCTTTTGTTCCACGGACGTTTTCCTATTTAGTTTTTTTATCCGCCATCTCTATCTTTCTGTCGCTCGGCTAATGTCCGTCCTGTGCACTGAACTCTCTCTCCTCCACGTCATGAGTAGACATGCCCCTTACTGCTGATTGGCTACAAGTTTGTTTTGCTATTCGGCCCGAATCAGTTTTCTAAAGCGTTTTTGAAAAATCGCTTACCCCACCTTTAACTGGTTTAGGCATTTCATGAATAAATAAATGCCGCCAGTAGGTGGCGACAAGTCCCTGCCTTCATTGAATCATTCATTCAAATGATTTGTTCAAAACGGCTGATTCATTTAGAAATGAAGCAAGCGACTGTCTTTATGAATAGATAATTGAATCATTAACTCAAATGATTCATTCAAAAACACATTCGTTCAGGAACGAAACACTGCATTGTTGCTCTGAAATGCACAAATGTTCTGCTCCGGCTTTATTTTAGAACTGAAACTGAAAAAGCAGACAGTATTGTGTCCATAATGTAACTCACTCAATATTAATTTCTTGTTTGTTGAACTGTTGTATAAAATCAATGCAACACGCGCCATCACGGCACTCTTGCTTCTGTGATATTGCTTAACTATATCATATCTTATAACTATAAAAAACTAAAACCCATACAGGGATATTTTTTGCTTTCGTAACTCGAATTATAGGGGCATTGTAACTGCATTATCATAGGCTTCATCACGCAGTGAATGCTTTTGGACTCTCAAGATGTGTATTTGTTTGTTTTTTGCAAATGCTCATACATACTCTAATGGCAGCTCACAAATCGTTAAAACAACAATTACGGTACTACCGTCGAAGATAAATATTGCACACCTCTACTGTTGGTGACCTTTTTTTTCAGTTGAACAGTAAAGACGATTTTCCTCGGTGATTCATAAAATGCAAGACAATGGCTACTGTCACTTTGAGAGTAAAAAAAAAAGCAAATACAGGCAAGACAAAATTAATACCTGTGACTCCTGATGACATATTGAGGTCTTATGAAGCAAATCAGTCAATCTGCGCAAGAAACTGAACATTATTTGCAACATTATCACCTGTAATCCATAGCTGTAATCCAAAGTTATAACCAGTTTCCAGTTAGCAAGTTAAGCACTGTTAAACACTTTTCTAAAATGCTTTCGCTAGAGGTGACCTTTTTTTTCAGTTGAACAGTAAAGACAATTTTTAGCTGAAACGGTGATCCTCGGTGATTCATAAAATGCAAGACAATGGCTACTGTCACTTTGAGAGTAAAAAAAAAAGCAAATACAGGCAAGAAAAAATTAATACCTGTGACTCCTGATGACATATTGAGGTCTTATGAAGCAAATCAGTCAGTCTGCGCAAGAAACTGAACATTATTTGCAACATTATCACCTGTAATCCATAGCTGTAATCCAAAGTTATAACCAGTTTCCAGTTAGCAAGTTAAGCACTGTTAAACACTTTTCTAAAATGCTTTCGCTAGTTAACAAGGCAGTATAATAAAGGTATACTGTATGCTAAAGTAAATGCTTATCCAAAATTATGTCATCAGTAGATTTTATTTACTTTGTCAACAAAAGTTGTTACATTCAAACCATGAGAACACATTAGAGGGCCATTTCTATATGTAGTCTTTGTTTTTAACAGTCTGTTGGTGGTCTACATTTGTTTCAAAGACACTCCTGGATTGTTCTGCATGATCTCCATCATATGTTTACACAACAGAAAGAATTGGGTCAGATGTCTGATTGCCACAGCAGCATGTCTTTGTGTTATCACTGCTTTGGTGGGTTTAGAGGGAGGCTATGGAAGAGACAGTTATGAGCGAAGACAGATATACATGTCCATTTTTACAAATACTGCCAGCAGTTATGATAGATTGTTCTTGGAAAATGAGACGTAATCTTTGTGTTTCTGCTTTGTAGCTTTATCGTGATGCATTTGAATGTATGACCCTCCTATCGCAGAGACTGGGGTCGCAGAAATTCTTCTTCGGAGACTCGTAAGCAACACCAGCTGTGTGTAATTGCGTAATTTGTGTATGTATGTGTTAGTGTGTGAAATCATGCGCATCTGTGACCGTGATGTTTCATGTGCTTGCAGTCCCTCATCGCTGGACGCGTATGTGTTTGCACACCTGGCTCCTCTGTTGAAGATCAAACTGCCTAATGGAAAGCTCCAGCAGCACCTCAACTCTCTGAACAACCTGCAGCAGTACTGCACCAACATCCTAGCACTCTACTTCCCCTCTGATGCACGAGGTGCATATTGTCACATTAAAAACATTTTGCTCTAGTATTTGTAGAAGTAGTAGTATATTATTATTATTAGAATATTAAGTATATTATTAATATAATACAAATGATAATACCAAAAAATGTGCTTAATTTTTATTTAATATAATATGGTTAATTTAAAATAATAATAATAATAATTATTATTATTATTTTTATTATAATTAAGGTTAGTTTATTAAGTATTATTATTATTTGTATTAATATAATACAAATAATAATGACAAAACATTACTTAATTTATTTAATATAATATGGTTAATTTAAAATAATAATAATGATGATAATAATTATAATATAGGTTTAGTTTAGTGTGTATATAAGGTTAGTTTAAAATAATAATAATGATTATTATTATTGTTGTTATTAGCAGTAGTAAGTAGAAATATAAATATTATGAATATAATACAAATAGTAAAACCAAAAAATTACAACGACAACAATTTAATTTATTATGGTTAGTAGTAGTAATAATAATAATACTTATATCATTATTATTAGTAGTAGTAGTATTTAAATAATTACCTTTATTTAATGTTTTATTAATAATAATACTTAATTTGATACGTTTTTTAAAATTAAATTAAAAATGAAATATAAATATTATAAGTAATATTACTTTAATTAAACTTAAAGTAAACCTAATTTAATAAGTTTAATTTCTTCTTCTTTTGATAATCTTCTAATTATTATCTAATAAATATAATAATAAAAATATAGTTTAATATAGAAGGTTATTTTATAATAATAATAAATTAAACTTATTCAATTAAGATCATTATTTTGTATTTGTATTATTAGTAGTAGTAGTATTGGAAGTAGTAAATATTATCAATATAATATAAATAATGCAAAACTTTAAAAAAATATATTGGATTTGTTTATTTATTATTATTATTATTATTATTAACAATATTGATAATTTAATTTAATATGGTTCTAAAAAAACATTGTTGTGAATGGAAAGTAAAACTAAATTAACAAATGATATCTGAGCCATCTTTTTGGACCTGGTATAATGGGAACGCAAAGACAACTGGGTTCCTTTCATTCTGTTAACTTTTTGGTCCGCTTAAAGGGGTCTGAGCTTGGTTCATTTAAAGTGGACTCAACTAACCCTAAACCTTTTCACTGAAACTAACCAAATTTAAATTAGCCTTCTCTTTTTCAGAGGCCCCAGGTCACAAGATTCATGCTCCGCCTGATAGCAGCGACTTCGGCAACGAGCCCCACAAGCGGCGTAACCAGATTCTGTCTGCTCTGTTTGCTGTGGGAGCCATGCTGGGTTACGCCATCCTCACCGGGATCCTTACGATCAAGCGTGAGCGGCCACAGCTGAAGAACTCCAGCCATGATGATGAGGATGATGATGAAGGCGAGGACTAAATAAAGAAGAAAACATGGGATGGGAGCCACAAGCGCACATTAGCGCTCGCCTGCCGTTCAGAGTGAAGCTGCACATACTATTACCTCAGTTCTTTATAATCTCCCATCATGCACGTGTGCGCTCTAACAGAATCGCTCACTTGATGGAGCCTCAAGCGAGCCCATATTGGTGCTTTTAATTATTGTTAATATAATTGTTACTATAATAGTTGTGATCTGTAATTTTGTCAGGTCTCGCGAGGCAGGAATTTTGACTTGATTTTCAGGTCAATGTTTTATCTTCTGGTCAGCATTCAAGTAAACTGGATAACGTTTATTTATCATCTGGGTAACAGTTATCTTACATATTAAAAAGACAAACACTGATATGAGAAAATTGGTCTGTGCTACTGTTCTACTTTTCACATAGCAATCCATCTTATATACATCATCATGGCCCTTATGAAAATTAACCATAGTTTTAATTTAGTACAAGTGTAGTAGCCATGTTTTTTGGGAGATTGATTACCATTTGTATAAACACAGTTTTATATGGTTAGTGTAAAAAACCATGGCTAATTTGTGGTCACCGTGGTTTAACTACAAAAAAAATTTTTTTGTTTGTTTTATTTGTAGTAAAACCAAGGTTAATTTTTGTTAGGGGAAACTTAAACTGAAAATTAGGAATACAGAAGAAACTTTACCAGCTGCACCATTACGCTTTAACACTTTTAGACAAGCTGTAAATATTACATTAATTTGGTGCCGTGACCTGATATTCTGTCCTGCAGACTAAACATGCTGTCAAGCTATATTAACGTTTCCAACGCATTGCAGAAATCACGCAGAGTAAACTTGTCAGACTTCTTATCTTAAACCAATCATCTAGGAGCTCTTTGACCTCTCGAGACTCAAAGCTTTATAAATCAGCCAGATTTTAAAGCTCTCCTGAGAACTGCTGAGGAGAACTTTATTATTTCATGCCAAACATTGCAGTTAAGTCAGAGTCTGTGGCCGTTATACAGCTGTCCCAGTCTCTCACTGGAAACCCAAGGCACACTGGGGTCGTCCATTGTGTTTCTCTGAGGCCAGGCCTGCCCTATGTCTCACTGGGCTGAACCTTCTCAAAGAGCTTTCCACAAAACAACTTTACTGTCAGTCACTGGCGCAACTGTTGAATCATGACAGCATCCCACATTTATTGCGCAATGTTTAGTTTGGTACATGCTGTTCATCTTCTGTATTTTGTTAGTCTATAAGTAATAAAAAGGTACTGTACCGTAGCAGTATTTAACAGTTATAACAACAAAGCACTCAGTTGGAAGTCTTTTTCTGGATTCTTTCAGCATTAAGAACAAGAATCAGGTCGTCATGTGTGTTTAATATCATAGGATAAGAGGGTTGTTTACACAGCTTGCATGTGTTTAACTTTATTATTGGTCTATAATCTTAGGATGTATCTTGATCGAAATTCTTTCTGGTAGGCTTGTTCCAATTATGCTGCTGTTTAGTGTCAAGTTCAACATTTAGTTTGAGTTTTGAGATATCTGTGTTTTGTATGTAACGTGAGAGTGTTTCAAATGTCAGTATAGCTACCGCTGCTGTGGGTCAACCAAGGTTACTCTCAGTTTGGTTGAACCAATCAATGGCAAAGCTGTTACTAAACTATTTTTGTCATGATTAGGAAGTTGTGTTGAATCTTAAACTAAGTTGCACGTGTTTTACAGAAGGAGAACACTCAAAGGAGCATATTTCATAAAGTTTGTTAGGTTTTAAATGATAAAAAGGGTAAAAGGTAGGCTATTTGATGACCTTCTGGCTTGCAGATTTTAGTGGATGTGGTGACTAATAGGACATCTATGTTCATATGTCCATACAGCATATGCAGAGTAAGAACAAGAATCAGGTCGTCATGTGTGTTTAATATCATAGGATAAGAGGGTTGTTTACACAGCTTGCATGTGTTTAACTTTATTATTGGTCTATAATCTTAGGATGTATCTTGATTGAAATTCTTTCGGGTAGGCTTGTTCCAATTATGCTGCTGTTTAGTGTCAAGTTCAACATTTAGTTTGAGTTTTGAGATGTCTGTGTTTTCTATGTAACGTGAGAGTGTTTCAAATGTCAGTATAGCTACCGCTGCTGTGGGTCAACCAAGTTTACTCTCAGTTTGGTTGAACCAATCAATGGCAAAGCTGTTACTAAACTATTTTTGTCATGATTAGGAAGTTGTGTTGAATCTTAAACTAAGTTGCACGTGTTTTACAGAAGGAGAACACTCAAAGGAGCATATTTCATAAAGTTTGTTAGGTTTTAAATGATAAAAAGGGTAAAAGGTAGGCTATTTGATGACCTTCTGGCTTGCAGATTTTAGTGGATGTGGTGACTAATAGGACATCTATGTTCATATGTCCATACAGCATATGCAGATTCATCCAATAAGGTTTGTAATGTAATTACATTTAGGCATTTCCAAATTAGTCAAGTCAAGAATATACACACACTTGTCTCTGCCCCGTCCCGAAAAAAAAAAAAGTCCTAAAATGCAGTTGCTAGGTTTTCTGGACCCCTTGTACAGTTTATTGCATTGGGCCTCCTAGCTAGCAACATCCCTGTTAAAATACTACAACGTTTTAATTGATGGCTAACCAACAGAGCTGGGTAGATTACTTACAAATTGTAATCCTTTACTGATTCCCAATTACATGACCAAACTTGTAGTTAGTAACTATTACACATTTTAGGTAATATAATCAGACTACTTTTAGATTACTTTTGACCTAACTCGTTTATTACATTGATTTAAATAGAACAAACTTGTACTATATTGATATAAAAATATAAAGAAAGGAGGAAAATATATTCCATTTGTTGTTATTAACAACATTAAGTGCATTAAACATTACATTAGGTCAAAGTTTCCCAAACTGGGGTTTGTGAAGGAACTGAAGGGGCTTTAATTAAATCATAAAATGTTAAATCATTTTAAAATCAATCAAAATAAAAAACTTACTGAGAAAATGAAATATTTTATTTGTTTACCTACATGTCATATGACCATAACCAACATCAGAGAACCAATGAACATGCAAATGTGATGCTTAATTTTTTTAATATTTATTTTAAGATCTCAGGTGTACTTCAAGTAAATATATTAGGTGAAAGAGGATCAGATGACAAAAAAGTTTGTGAATTTGTGCTTTTTAATGTGTTTGAAAGACAAAAGCCTTCCAAAGACGTAGTAATACATGGTTAAATAACCTACAGAGAAAAATGTATGTGTTCATCAGTAGTTGATGCAACGTTGAAACACTTCTTAAACCTGAAATGATTTTTATAAATCAGTGGTCAAATGTGTAGCCACCTGACTAGAGACTGGTCTCTGTGTGAATGTCCACAAAACTTGAAGACTTTCTGAGTGTATATAAGTGGCAGGCTATTTTAGAAAGGAACATTTAAAAGGTGAAAAAGAGGAATTAAGGAGAATCAATAAATTATGAATAATTTATTGCTATTGTGTAAATAATATGTAATCATGCAATACATAAAAAAAGTTACTGTACTCTGATTACGAGTATTTTAAAAATGTAATTACAATTACTTAATTTTTGGAATCTGATTATGTAATCCAGATTACATGTAATCAGTTACTACCAGTGTTGGGGAGTAACTAGTTACATGTAACGGAATTACGTAATTTAATTACAAAATAAAAGTAATTGTAATCCGTTACAGTTTACTGAGAAAAAATGTGTAATTAAATTACAGTTACTTCTGAAAATGTTAAGGATTACAAAGAGGGTTACATCTGCTTTTTTCACACACACCCCCACATACAGATTTAATTGATTTCTTTCATAAATTGCAGTGACTGCTCTAAAATATGAAACCCCAATGTTTCAGGAGTTTAGAACATGCTTATTTGATAACTCTTATTTCCTATATGGGTTTATGTATAGCCATGCTTAATTTTTTAAAGATTAACTGTTTTTTTTCCAAGGCATTGTCAATATTTTATTAGCTATGATACCGTTTTTGAAATCAAATCTTTACATAGCAGTGTTTACTGTCATAGCTATGTAAAGATTTGATTTCAAAAACGGTATCATAGCGAATAAAATATTTCTTATGATTTTAAATATGTATTTAACCTCAGAATGATCTCAAAGTAAGTCTGATTTTGTGGTGGCTGTGCTTCAAAGGGGACATTGATCTTCCACAAGTTGGTATGATTCTTTAGGGTCTTCATGAACGGTCTGCAACATACTTTGGTTAAAATTCCTCAGTGGTCATGTAAAGCAACACCCTTTTTACCTTGCTCCGATCACGGCGACTCGTTTTGGGGCATGTCCCTTTAAATGCTAATGAGCTCTGCTCACCCGCCCCTTTCTTCTGTGGAAGAGCAAAGGTGATTTGCAAATAATTATAAAACATATATAGTGTCAGACTTACTTCTTCTGGAGGTGCAGCTGGATCACAAACAATGGGTACTGATCTATCCTTGAGTTTTAACTTTTTAACAAAACATGCCTTAAATTGTCCCTCATTCAGACAGCAGTCTGGAGTAAAATTATTTGCGCAGACATAACCAAATTTAGGTGTATTCAGTGGCGCATTACCATTAAAAACAAAACTAATGCACTGCGTCCTCAGTGGCTCTGATGTCGGGAGAAAATTAAGGTTCTTATTTTCTTCTACATCACAAAACTACAAAACCCTGCGTTGCTTACAAGACATTGTCGCTACAGCTGCTGGAGCGTGGAGAAAATGATGGACCTTGAACAACTGGCTGAGGGAGAAAACATGCTCATATTGGACAGTACTTCAGCGGTTGTGGGCGGGGCCTGCACAATATGACATCATACTGCTCAGAAAATCAAAACGGCTTGATAATTGAGACTGTTTAGGATTTTAGGGGATTAAA